>NC_089792.1:22914808-23039808 GCF_040412425.1 Macrobrachium rosenbergii
GCTCTCATATACATACATACGATCTATACATACACATACATAGTTATATATATATTATAAATATAGATATGTATATATACATTATATATAACATTTATATATATATCTACATAAATATACAGTATAGATAGATATATATTATATATATATATATTTATTTATGTACAGTACTGTATATATATTGTGTAATTATATACATATATATAGACATTTATATGTATATATATTTTTATATCACATTGTATATATTTATATGTATAGGCTATATATATTTATATTTATATATACATATATAATATATATGTATATATAAAATATATAGCCTATACATATAAATGCATATAATTATATATAATGTGTAGATATAAAATATATAGGCTATACATATAAATATGTATATATATATGTATATAATTACACAATATATATACATATATGTATATATACAGTACTGTATATAAATATATATATATATATATATATATATATATATATATATATATATATGTATCTATAATGTATATGTATTTATATAATATATAGATACATATACACATAATATGTGTATATATATATATATATATATATGTATATATATATATATATATATATATATATATATATATATATATATATATATATATTTATATGTTTTTATATTAATATACTGTATATTCATATGTATATATATATGTATGTATATATATATATATATATATATATATATATATATATAAACAAAATCCATGAAGGAAAGAGAAACACTGGAGTGCTGCGAGGCCTTTCGACTGGCGTCCTTTACAGAACAAAATAATTCTCTATTTTTTCCTTTGTAATCCCCATCTGTCATTTATATGAGCTTTCTTTGTAAACATACTTTTGTATTTCTTCATCAGTCTGCTGAGTAAAGGACGCCAGTCGAAAGGCCTCGCAGCACTCCAGTGTTTCTCTTTCCTTCGTGGATTTTGTCTTTATTTATATATTCATCACGTTCCATATTTTCGTGATTCAGTTATACACACACACACGCATAATATATATATATATAGAGAGAAACTAGACATAGTGGTGAGTGGCACGCGTTTGCTTAATTATAACATTCACGTTAACCCAAAATGAAGCAAAACGTTCTTACAACACCTTATGTGATTTATAATTACCTGAAAAACGGTAAAATAAAGCATTAAAAATGTTTAAATCAAAATTCCTGAACTGGATCACTGCTAAATGGAAAATAGTTGTGAGCAATGTTGTTGATTTTATTGTGGGAACAAATTAATTTCTACTACTTTCGCTTATTAGGCGATGCAGTGGCATACCTGTGAAAGTGAATTGACCAAAACCTTATTATATTGTCTCAGAATTGACGAGTTGCTCATTGTCTTCTTCTTCTTCTTTTCTGAAGCCCAGATATCACGCAGAACTGGGCTGTGACTGGCTATCATTACTGTAGTGTTTATTGGGTGTTCCCGTTTTGCCTGTAACGCTCAAGTGTTTGTGTCTCTGTGAGTTTTAGTTTCTTGCAATCCGGTATCTTGAAAGGAAAGGGTTTCCAGTGTACATATTGAATGTACTGTAGTCATTGCTTAAGGGTCTTTGCAGCGCCCCCTCGGCCCCTCGTTGCAACCTCTTTCATTCCTTTTACTGTACCTCCTAACATGTTCTCTTTCTTCCGTCTTACTTTCCACCCTCTCCTGACAATTGATTCATAGAGCAACCAAGAGTTTTCCTCCTGTTACACCTTTCTACTCTCAATTTCCGTTTCAGCGCTGAATGACCTCATAGGTTCCAGCGCTTGGCCTTAGACCTAAATTGAATATCCTTCTATTCTACATATTGAAATGCAGAATCCTCTTAGAACCACTCGTGGTTGGAGGAGAGCTCTCAGCTTTCTGCTCATCCCACACAAACTTTTCTCTTTGCTATCTTGGAAGCTGCTGCTATATTTCATCTTCTTGATACAAAGTATTGAATTGAACTGAGTATAAAATTTAGGCCAAAGGCCAAGCACTGGGACCTATGGTGTCATTCAGCGCTGAAATGGAAATTGACAGTAAAAGGTTTGCAAGGTGTAACAGGAGGAAAACCTCGCAGTTGCACTGTGAAACAATTGTTAAGAGAGGGTGCTGAAAGTAAGATGGAAGAAAGAGAATATGAAAGGAGGTATAGTAAAAGGAAAGAAAGGGGTATGCAGCTAGGGGCCGAAGGCACGCTGCAAAGAACCTTATGTAACGCCTGCAGTGCACCACATGAGGTGCACTGACAGCCCTCCCTCCTACGGGGTATAATTTGCCTTGTGTGACAGCACTGGTCGCAGTCAAAGTAAAAATAAGATTATAGTACCAACGGCCATGAATGTAGTGATGTATCTTATTCATCGCTCAGGTGTTTCAGGACTTCATCTGCATCACATAGTGTTACGTCAAGAACATCCAATATCAGAACAAATCATTATATGCAAGCTTTTCCTTTGCTCCATAATGTAACTGGGCACCTATCTAGTACCCTGGGTTGAGATATGGTGGTCCAGTGGTTGAAGGGAATCCAGAGTAACCAGCAACTTAGCAACTAAAACAGAGCATTAACGCTAATGTAAGGCAGAAACAGTGATATAATGAGAGAGATATATGGGTTCCCAAGACTGACTGTTAATTAAAGCATAAGCTTACTATATCTGTTGATTCCCCATTTTTTCAGTTGGCTATAGTTTGATGCTTTTGAACTAAGGAACCTTTGTGGACTCCCCCAATTCCTTGCTTTGAGCTTCATTGGGAATCATTATCACATTCACACATACACAAACCCACACCATCTAGTACCACAATCTTGCCATTGTATATCCTTTCTTTACCTCCTCAGCCCGTTGTTATTGTAAATTATTCTTACAGACATTTATGCCGAGTCCTGTGGCCTTGGAAAGCAAAAGTCAAAACCTAACACACATCTTAGGTGAGACGCCTTAGCGGCAAAGTCTGGAACTGGGCGGGACCTTCCATGAAAGCTGGAATCTGTCTCGAGTCTCACCCATGACCTCTGGACAGGGCTTTTGGCCGAAAATTAACTTCCTTTGGTGTTGGCGACTGTCATCTCAGTCTAGTTCATTTTAACTACAATTATACTGTTAATTTGCATCCACCATTTTCTTCCGTGTTTATCCGGAAGTTTCATTTGAGTTCTTTTAGGAACTTGACGAAAAAGTCCATCCATATTTCTATAAGACCTTATCCGTCAGCGGTTTTCTTGGAAGAGTAAATCGTGTTTCAAGAATGTAAAATTTCAGCTCATTCGGGAAAATAAACCACAAAAAAACCAAGAAACTAAAAAAGAAATGGATTAAAATTGACAATTAAACCATACAGAGGTAAATTGTGAAGTGAGAGAGAGAGAGAGAGAAAGGAACAGGTGAGATATGTAGAGGTCAGAGTTCTAGGGGACAGAAGGAATAAGACTCCGGAGTAAATACGTGAAAACAAATGACATTAAAACTAGGTAGATAACTGACATTACCTTACTGAGTATTAAAATACCAGCCTTTCTTAAAAGCAATGTTTTATATATTTATTAAGCTTTTTAATTGATTATATTCTCGCTTCTGATAAATGTTTATCTAGTAATCTTTAAATTAGAAAGCTCGCAGCAAGGATATATTAATTCAACAAAACTAACAAAGATTTATACAAAATAATATACATAGGTTTTTAAACCTCGAAAGCTGATCTGAAAGATGGTGGTTCGTCTGTTTTGGATTGAAAAGAAGGAAGAGAATTGTTACACGAAAGCGACATCTGCGATTTAGACTTATAAAAGATCATTGTTGGGATCCTTGGAGTGTAGGATAGACAGTGGGCATTTGCACATTGTGAAAATGATGACGTTTCCCCTGTATGAGAATTCTTACAAAATACTAAAGTAACAAATAAACAAGTAAAAAATTCGCCTAAGTTTCTTCAGCGCAATCGAGGTTTCTGTACAGCCGCTGCAGCGTATAATCAAGGACACCGAAAATAGATCTATCCTTCGGTGGTCTCGGTATAATACTATATGAGCCGCGGCCCATGAAACTTTAATCACGGCCCGACGGTGGCCTATCCTACATCGTTGCCAGAAGCACGATTATGGCTAACTTTAACCTTAAATAAAATAAATAAACTACTGAGGCTAGAGGGCCGCAGTCTTTTTGTATGATGATTGGAGGGTGGATGGTCAACACACCAACTTGCAGCCCTCTAACCTCAGTAGTTTTTAAGATCTGAGGGCGGACAGAAAAAGTGCGGACAGACAGACAAAGCCGGCACAACAGTTTTCTTTTACAGAAAACTAAAAATATAGAACGTTTAGCCGTCAAATGGTTTAGAATCTTCATAAACGTTTCACCAAGAAATTTGATTTTCCTGAAGCTTTCATTCATTAAGTGAATTACAATAGACTACAAGAAATCAAATCTCCAACTACATACATTTTTCTAGAATCCATTGCTTTCAATCCTACAAGAATTCTCTGCGAAATTCTTAAACACTGTCTTTTAAAGTGGATTTGGAATATCTTTACGTAAAATGGAAGCCTTGATTTTATTTGTAATCAGAGGTTCATAAGCATTTTGTCTTTTAAAATGGATTTGGTATCTCTGGTTACGTGTAATGTAAGCCTTTATTTTATTCGTAATCAAATGTTTCATAAATAAAACGAAGGCTTCATTTGATGTAACCAAAAGATTAAGAGAACGTCGATGAGAGAAAACAGTAAAAAGGAAACTGTTTAAGAAAGGCTTTTGGCCTGAATCTCGCCACGCAGACCCGAGCGAGTGACTGTTCTTGGGTAACGATTGTCCTTGGTAGTTGCTCCTGGAGCGGAGAGTCCTTGGTAGGCGACGTCTACCTTCATCGGAAGTAATTATGACGAACCAGAGAGCATTCTTACGTCGACCCGCGAACATCCTGTTTTGATTGTGCTTGTGGCAGTTCGATTTTCGAGTTAATGTTTGTGTTGAGATTTATTGGATTTTTTTACACCGAGTATTTTTTACACGGTATTGTTTGCGGATTTATCAGTTCTAAGTTTAATTTTGTTTTAAGGTTTTTACTGAATGATTTTTTGTTTGTCATTTGACTCCAGATTCGATATTAATCCTGCGCTACTTAAAAGAATCTTGTTTTTACGCTTAGGTAGATAACTGAATATGCTTTTGTTTCAGGTCCTCCGTGTTAACGATCACTCTGGTGAAGGTACACATCAGACATGGGTATTCTTAACTACCGAACTGGGTCATCTGTTGAACGACGATCTTGACAGAAAACGAATTTACGCCACGTCAGTTTTCAAGATGATAGGTAAAATAAAGAAGATAGAAGGAAAAAGTGAGTGTTTTGTTCATGTCTTTGCAAAACCGAATGCCTTTTTTTTTTTTTTTTATCCTCCATCCTTGTAGGGGTGGTGTCCTACAGGGCGGTGCTCCTACAGGGGTGGAGGTACTCCCTTGAACTTTTTATGGTAGGACGGAAGTCCTGCCATAATTAGTTCCGGGGAGGAAATTCTAAGTAGAGCAAAGCAATCTCGGTTACTTGCTGAATGGCCATATGAAGTTTGGAAGGATTCATTTTGATGCTAGTTGGTGAATTTAGTTGAAATTGTGGTTCAATTATAGTTGGTTTCATTCATTCTTGAGTTAGACAAATCTTAAATTGAGCAAGTTTCAGGAAAATTAAAATAGAAGATAATTTAAGCTACTAGATATGTAATCGTAACGTAAGAATTATAATCCTTAGTCGATATTGGCTAGCTGTCTATTGTAGATTTATTTACAGGCAAATCCGTGATGTGGTCTGACTGAATATTTAGAACGGTGACCTTCGTTAAGCTGTAGTTACAAATGCGCGAGCTGAAAGAATGGAATGAAAATAGTTTGTCCTTCTCAATCTTGATTTTCTGAAAGGTAATAATTTTTTATTGAAGTTAATTACCCGAGTTGAGTTTTAATTTGCTTATTTGATAAATGGATTCTTTACCAGTTAACTCCCACCTTATAATTAAGCTGTTTCTAGGGTAGTAAATCAAACCTGTGACTTTTTCTGTCTTTAAATTCTGCTGAACCATTCCTAACGTTAATCTCTATTCCAGGTTAATTTAAATCAGCCGGTATGACCTGATTACTGAAGACAAAATTATCAGAGGTTAGGTTCCTGAAATAAGAACAAATATCGTATTAACCTTGGGGCCGAAAGCGTAACCAGTTATGGTGCTGAGATGTTAATTGTCATGAATTTCCTAGTCTCTTCAGAAATCTTGGATGAATTAAAAACATAATTTTAAAACAATGGTGAACTATCTTTATCCTCAACGTTGTTTGTATGGTTACTTTTTGAAATAAGGATGTACATTGTTCAAAAAACTTATTAAGGTCTGTGGCTTTGCCTTTTGGGGAGGCCTGAAATGGGTTGCTGTACTGGTCCTTGTGAGACAAAGACTGCACAGTGATTATGAAATTGGAGGTACTTCTGAAGTACTTGGTTAACCAAAATTGACTCTGCTTGTATTATAGGTCTTGGAAATTGGGAGAACAGCAGTAACAATGTAAGGTTACCAAGGGTAGGAATTAAACTTTCAGTGACTTGAGTTAGTGTAGTTATTCTTGTAATCAATTAAAAATTACAATTTTAATTACTAGAGGATATTGAAGTATTAGAGACTGGTTGCCACTAAATTCAGGTGGATGGTAGTGGTAGAAATGAAAATACCTAGTGGAATGAGATACTTGGTAGTTTACTCTTAAAACGAAGGAAGCTGTTGATCAAAATTTTCCAGGTTTTGTGGGTGCCTGTGCTGTATAGTTTTGATAAGGATCTGCTTTTAAATTACAAAGCTGTAATTTAATTCTTGGTACCGTCCGAAGTTACCGTTAATTTTGAGGTAGGGAGGTGGGTAAGCCACGTCTATCGTATAATGAAATCTCTGAAAAAAATTGCCTGTTAGATAGAATACTCAAAACACTTAAAACACACTAGACAAAATATATGAAAGCTTACGAGGGTGAGTTAAGTGTCATGAGGCTAATGGCCTGTCCACACTAGCGGGCATGCCCGTCGGGCACTTCCAGCCGTTTATATTTTCTCTCGCTTCTGAGGCATCGTTACCAGACAATCGCACCGTTCTGGCTCCACACTCGGTTGGTCAGGATAGTGGAACGGGTTATGGGAACAGTGTTTGCCCGCCGATCAGGCCCGCTCGTCTAGACGCTTTTTACTGTGCATGTACGGAGGTTGAACTGCCTAGTATGGCGCAATAACAAAATTCGCGTAGCAAAAGCACTCGTCACGAATAGAAGGACGAATAGGGAACCAACAGACTGTGCTTGATGGTTGCTCGCACTGCTTCCTCGTGTAAAGGTCATATTAAAAAAATTAATAGCGTATTTAAGTGGCGTTTCTCAATGCCACTTTGATGTCGGCAGAATCCAGAAAAATGGGTCATTCGATTGTCCACTTAAACGAGCAGCGCCATCTTTATATTAGATTGTCTAGTAGCTGAGCCTAACATTGCCAACCATGATATATCGTTCAGACAATATATGTAGATTTAGTTTCTTCGTAATTTAGTAGTTGCAACCAGGTTACTCTAAAAAAAAACTACTCAGAACATTTTTTCTAATTTAAAACAATAGTAACACCAATTAACAGTGTAACCGTAGAGAAGTAGCCTGATCAGTAATGGCTTCGAGAGCCTGAGTAGTATAAACTTAACGTTCGATTATATAGACTTTAGAGCAGTTGGTTGGTTATAAGTAACTGAAACAAAAGCATTTTTATTAGTGCAGAGATGTAAGAAGTCACAAAACGCGTGGAAAGTGTCTTCACAGGCTTGTGTTATAAAGAAAATGCATACCTTTGTGGGGACTAGAGTCGACAGTGCACCTCACAATGTGCACTGTAGGCATTACCAGTTCTTTGCAGCTTCCCTTCGGCCCATAGCTGCAACTCCTTTTATTCATTGTACTATATACCGTTAGTTCTTTCTTCGCTCTTACTTTCCACCCTCTCCTAACAACTTTAATTTTTAGCGCTGAATGACCTCATAGGTCCCAGGGCTTGGGCTGTGGCCTAAATTTTATATTCCGATAAAATCGTAAGAAAAATGTGTAGGGTATGGAGTGGTTGATATTATTAGGTATTGTAATTTTGCTTGTTGGCAGAGCAGATAAGTTGCAGACTTGACTTAAGTAGACCATTAAACATTGATGAAGGTAGATCATTAATGAGACCTAGAGTAAAGATGGATCGATTAAATGAAGTCTGTATGGCCTAGGTTACTGTACCTCCGTTCACATTCTCGTTCTTCCATCTTGCTGTCCACCCTCTCCTAACAATTGATTCATAGTGCGACTGCGAGGTTTTCCTCCTGTTACACCTTTCAAACCTTTTCACTGTCAATTTCCGTTTCAGTGCTAAATGGCCTTAGTTGCCCCAGTGCTTGGCATGTATGCCTAACATCTATAAATCTACAGTCTATGTAGGCGTGGGGAGTAGTAATGATTTGTGTTGATACCCGGGAGTAAATGAATTGGAAGAAGCAGCAGAGCGAGAGACAGAAAAATTGTCACTATTAAGCCCTGTCCACACCAGCGGGCAATGCCTGACGGGCAAACACTGTTCCCATAACCCTTTCCACTATATAACGAGCTTTACTGACCGACCGAGTATGGAGCCAGAACGATGCAATTGCATGGTAACACTGCTTCAGAAGCGAGAGAAAATATAAACAGCTGGAAGTACCCGACAGTCATGCCCGCTAGTGTGGACAGGCCATTAGTAGTGATGAGATTTGAAGCACTACTGAAGAGACTTCCATCGTGTAGGTGTATGAATCGGCTAAAGGATGACTAAGGCAGTGTCATTTGAATTAGAGAGAGTGCCTTAGCCGTGTAGATATATTAAGACAATGTGTAATGTATCTTACTGTTAAAAAGTGTTTTCTGTTTAGTAATTTTTACCAGAAACTGCTTTTGACTTTTGTGGAATCGACAGTAAAATAAAAATGGCTTGTGACCGAATAGTTTGTGTGCTTAGTGAAATTAATGATGAACTATTTTTGACTTTCAGATAGTGGAATCCACAACAGAGTTGCAGGTTAAACATGGGAACTCTGTGCATTTCTGAAGAAGAGAAAGGTGAGTTCTCTCTATTTGAATATCATAATGGAAGTATATATTTTTTTTTCCAGAAAATATGCCAGTTTGAAATCTCATAATTTCTTGTTATAAAGTTCTCTGTTCTTGCTCAGATGGTAGGTGATGGATTTAATGTTCTTTTCATTTTATCTTTAAAAGAGTTAGCTTATATTGAATAAGCCCTTTTCTTTAAATTCTAATGTTAAATTGCGATACTGGATTGTACCATGATAATTCTGTCAGATCCACTTGTGTCATAATCTCTTGTTTCATAACCCTGTCAGAATCTCTTGTGTCATAACTCTGTCAGAATCTCTTGTGTCATAACTCTGTCAGAATCTCTTGTGTCATAGCTATGTCAGAATCCGTTGTCATAACTCTTTCAGAATCTCTTGTGTCATAACCCTGTCAGAATCTCTTGTGTCATAACTGTCAGAATCTCTTGTGTCATAGCTCTGTTAGAATCTCTTGTGTCATAACGCTGTCAGAATCTCTTGTGTCATAACTGTCAGAATATCTTGTGCCATAACTCTGTCTTGTGTCTGGTCGTAAGTCTAAGGAAAAGTTCCTCGTTCCAGGATTCGATGAACCTCCATGTAGACCTGTTTATCTCGAAAGCATTGCGCTTGAACAGGATATAACTATGCCCTGTGTAGCAGTGCTTCTATCTATCGCCAGAGGAACTGTACACGTGACTACAACGAACTACTGTTTCAGAGTTTTAGAAAATACTGTAATGGGTATGATTTCGTTTATAACTGCGTCATAGAATAAATTTGTTTGGTATAACCCCTTGACCTCTTGGACCAGGGCATAAGCATCTTTCATTTCTGTGGGCTTTAATACAAAGAACAGAATTTGTCTTGCGTTTGAATGTCAGGTCGACTCTGAAATTCTGTCAGTCGCATGATTGCCTATAGCTGACAAGGAATCCCAGTCATACACTAGCTATGCACTGGATATGGTATTGAGAGATGTTTCCATCGTAGCTGGGGCCAGAGACTATGAGGTGTTGGTTACTTAGACCATTATCCTATTTAGGTAACCTACAGTGGTATAGTGCAGCAGCCATGGTATCTCTATCAGCCAAAGTAATCAAGGTTCTTTCAACAATGTCTGTTTACACTCTGTTCTTGTTTCACAGTCCTGTCATCAGTTTCCTCATGCTCACTGTGAAATAATTGCATCCAAGATACAGCATCATTTATCAATATCATGCAGTCTTTAACTCATTTCCTTCACTAATTAGGAAGGCTAATAGCCCTCGCAATGGAAGCCCTCATTTTCCGTAATCATTGTTCGAGTAATTAAATCAGAGTTAGATATCGTAGAGGAAGTAATTGGTTCCCAAAAAGGCTTCGTTGAAATAGGCTGCAATTTTATACCTCATTCGCTTTTGCGTTGGTCGAACTCTCTAATAACAGAAATTTATTTATTACGCATTGGTTCCCTCAAGTTAACAGCGCCTTGTTAATGTTGCTTTACTATTTGTTTTCAATATCATGTTTTCAATATCATCATCATTATTATTTATTATTATTATTATTATTGTTTAGTTAGTACTTTGATGGTTATCTGACGAAGAAGACAAATGCAGTGGATAATATCGTAGGTTTAGGGTCATGCAACATCATTATCCCAAGAGCCCTAAGAGAGAGAGAGAGAGAGAGAGAGAGAGAGAAGAAGAAAGGGTTGGGGGAGAGGGAGAGTCTGTATATAAGAACGACGGAAACTACCGAGAAAAAAGAAGTTTTAGATGTACCCATGATATTTTAAAACCTCGTACTTCCCGCAGTCGTCTGCCGCTGAGTCAAAATCACTTTCTACGGCTTCGTTTTATTTTCTTGCTTTTTTCTCTTATGTTATTCTCATTTGCTGCTTTCCTATTCCGGTGCGATTTTTTTTATAGCCTAGCAGAAAATTGCTTTCTCTCTCTCTCTCTCTCTCTCTCTCTCTCTCTCTCTCTCTCTCTCTCTCTCTCTCTCTCATTTCTTTTTCGTAATTCATATTCGTTCCTCTTTCCAATTTTTCAGCTCAAATCTTTTTTTATCGGCATTTTTCCTAAGGTTATTTAATAATGTTTACAGGTGTTCAGTTTTTTGTTTTTTTGTTTCTTATTGCCGGTACACTTCCATTTCTTTCCGCATTACCGTTCTTCCCCCTCCATGAGAGCTTCACAGCCATACCACCACAGCGACAACAAGAAGTGAAAAATGCGCCGAAGTTTCTTCGGCGCAATCGAGGTTTCTGTACAGCCGCTACAACGTATAATCAAGGCCACCGAAAATGGCTCGATCTTTCGGTGGTCTCGGTATAATGCTGTATGAACCGCGGCCCATGAAACTTTAACCACGGCCTGGTGGTGGCCTATCCTTTATCGTTGCCAGAAGCACTATTATGGCTAACTTTAACTTTAAATAAAATCAAAACTAACTACTGAGGCTAGAGGGCTGCAAATTGGTATGTTTGATGATTGGAGGTGGATGATCAACATACCAATTTTGTAGCCCTCTAGCCTCAATAGTTTTTAAGATCTGAGGATGGACAGAAAAGTGCGGACGGCCAGACAAAGCTGGCGCAATAGTTTTCTTTACAGAAAACTAAAACAGAGCGACAAAAGACAAAAAGAAATTAAAAAAAAACAATGCTCAGTGACCCTATCACAACCTCAGCAGTAACCGGAGCCATAAAAGCAAATGGAGTCACTCTACGTCTACGGCATAGCAAGCACAGCATGTGACGAACACAGCATTGAAACCCAACATGACTAAAGCTATAAAAGCAAATGAGGTCACTCCACAACATCGCCAACACAGCACAGCATTTTGTCTCATTTTCCACCCTTTAGGCCCCCTTTCCAGTCTCTTGGTCTTCTCTTCATCCGTTGTCACCATCTTCATCCCTTGATACTCAACCTTATCCATTAACATCCTGTCTACCCCTTAGCACTCCCTGATCCCTAGACAGCCCCTCATAGCTCCCCTCCCCCTTGCACACCCTTCCATCTACTAACCCCTAACGACTCCTCAACCACTCCCCAGTTGAGTCCAACTACCATCATCTTCAACTGGAGTCGTAATGACCTCACACTGCTTATGGCACCCTCCATTTGCGTTTTAGTTTTCTGAGAGGAAAACTATTGTGCCGGCTTTGTCTGTCCGTCCGCACTTTTTTCTGTCCACCCTCAGATCTTAAAAACTACTGAGGCCAGAGGGCTGCAAATTTGTATCTTGATCATCCATCCTCCAATCGTCAAACATACCAAATAGCAGCCCTCTAGCCTCAGTAGTTTTATTTTATGTAAGAAAGTTAGCCATAATGGTGCGTCTGGCAACGATATAGGCCAGGCCACCAGCGGGTCGTAGTTCAAGTTTCGTGGGCGGCGGCTTACTCAGCATTATACCGAGACCACCGAAAGATAGATCTATTTTCAGTCGCCTTGATTATACGCAGTAGCGGCTGTACAGAAAACCCGATTGCGCCGAAGAAACTTCGACGTACTTTTTAGTTGTTTCTCTTTGATGCTAAATGTGCAATTGGGGGCCACATATTGGTTGTTACCGCCTTTGGACGGAGCCTGAATTGGAAACAGTTTTGATGGAATCACGATCTGTCCTGATTCCAGATTTGTAAGTTTCGATATTATAATATCTCAGTTATATGAAATAACAAGATTGGTTTTACCACTTACAGTCAGGCAAACTTTGGAAGTCATTAAATTATGTAGTTATGATTGTGGGTTTAATTTGAATGCAAAATTCATCACCAGTTGTCGCAAATTTATAAATGGAGTTTTTGAAAATCATTTAGTTCCTAAGGCTTTTCGAATGCCTGTGCCATAGTTCCGGGTATGTAGACGCTGTTATGGCTATTATAACTGTTGGCGCTAGGTAAATAAACTCTCAGTAATATTGACTGGACAAGTCTCTTCTATTAAATTTGCACTAGAAATAAGACATGAACATTTAAGGTGTAAATCCAGTATATACAGAGAAGTTACAAATAATTTATATCATCTGCATTACTTTTCAGTTAATTTTATCAACATGAAAATATCTGTATTCTCTTCAGTGCTCTGCGAGAATTACCTTTGTCAGCCTTGACTCTGAAAAACGAACTGCAGGACATTAGAACTACAGGTATGGACTTATGTTATCCAACTCATATTTTTTTATACTTGTTACAACACAATTGTGAGGACATTTTATACTTGAAGTGAGAAGCCAGAATTATCTATGAAAACTCTTTCTTTGCTTTAATGTATCGGCTTTCAGGCTATCAAATCAACGAAATACCACTTAAAGACGTGTGCTTATAAGAAATTGTGCTGCCAGTGACGATATTGTTTATAAAATCCCAGGTCTGGATTGTGATTTATGTTGTTTGGGCCAAGCAAGTATAAATTCACTTAAGTGCAATATAAAATAAATTTACTTGGCCATTTAAGAATATTGCTCCGTCAAATCTCATAGGATCGAATATAATCACAGGTAAAAAAGTGATGAAATCACAAAAGGGGTAGTAAAGCCCAGCCTTAAGAGACAGATATGGAGGTCAGGGGATACAAAGGAATGGTAGGGCGTAGGGCTTTACTCCGCAACCTGATAAATTATGATGAAAGCGAAAAGTAGAAGTAGGAGTCTTTTCTGTATTGGTCCTCTGGACTGGGAGAAACTTTTTGGTTAAATGCCCTAGTCTTGCCATTAAGAAGTTAAATGTAATATATTTTCTCCTAGAATGACATGATGTGAATGGTAACTATGTCTATTTTAAAGCTAGTGATCACTTGTTCACCGTAACCGAAAGTATTTCATGGTTGAATGTCCCAGTCTCGAGGAGTAAGAACACGTTTCTCTTCATGGCTGAATGAGAATAAT
The DNA here is from genome assembly GCF_040412425.1 of Macrobrachium rosenbergii. Taxonomy (NCBI): domain Eukaryota; kingdom Metazoa; phylum Arthropoda; class Malacostraca; order Decapoda; family Palaemonidae; genus Macrobrachium; species Macrobrachium rosenbergii. Next base: position 22,928,843 of record NC_089792.1, read on the forward strand.
AATTATTCTCCTTCAAGGCTGGTTAGATATGTTGTTTGTAAATCCAGTAGTGTATTTGAGTTCATGGAGGTGAATGACCTGCTCCGTAAATGTAGTGTATTTTTTTTTACAGTTATGAGTATTTGCATTTTTACCAGTTTTATACCATGTTATTTTTTTTAATGAGCGGGTATGAGAATTTCTGTCACCGTTACTGAAAGAGTCAGTAAAGGAAGTTTTATTCGCAACAGCCAATTGCCAGTCGTTAAGTTCCCATCTATCCTTTAATCAGCAATAGCTTGTCAAGATTACAAGGCTGTAACCACTAACCTCTTGAATTTTATCATTAATAAACTCATTTTGCTAACTATTTGCATGCCTATGATCAGTAACGTGGAAAATAAAGCTACAAAACTGTATTTGCTAACGCCCAGTTGTTGCTAGCTCCCAAACTGGTTTCCCCGCAGGGGGATAGTGCCATCAATGCACCGCTGCTGTGCTGTAGACATTACTTAAGGTTCTTTGCAGCGTCCCTTCGGTCCTTGGCTGCAACCCCTTTCATTCCTTTTACTGTGCCTCCGTTCATATTCTCTTCTTCCACCTTACTTTCCTCAACCCTCTCCTAACAATTGATGTATAGCGCAACTGCGAGATTCTCCTCCTGTTACACCTTGCAAACTTTTCTCTCTCAATCTCCATTTCAGCGATGAATGACCTCATATACAGTATAGGTCCTAGTGCTTGACCTTGGCCTAAATTCTATATATTCTGTTCCCAAATTGGCCAACACTCGCTAATACCCATCTGTAATTGTTGTCTCGTTGATACCAGAATTTGCTCTGTTAGTGCAGCAGATTGCTGTAAAAATCGTTCAGATAGTGAAACAAGCATGAAATTTGGCACAAACATTCCTAAGACTACGCTCTCTTAGAAAAGGGCGCTGGCCACCTGAAAATCCAAGATGGCAGCTATTTTTCAAAATGGCCGCCATCTATGTTGAGATTCACTGGTTTGGGAGCATCTATTGGATGGAATATGCCAGTTTTTTTTTTTAAACCTCGACTTTTAGGTTATAAAATGTTCCATACCACACATTTTATTGAAAACCCTTACTAAATGAATTGTAACCAAGATGGCATACAAAATGGTTGCCATAAAAGTTTTTTTTCTATCCACAGCGCTAGCAGACATAGAGACCAACTGTTTTTATTTAATGGTATATTCATGTGATCAGACAGTTTAACTAATATGCTATTTTCAACTGAAATAGTAATGGTATGGTCACATACAACATTGTGTCTAAGACTGTAACCATAAAAAGAAAAGAAGAGAAATACGGACTAAACGCAACCAATCTATGTATAGGTCTCTCAACCTACACCTTTGAAAAATTCGAGGATAAGAAGGTAGGCATAGCATGACACGTTGGATGCTCAAGCTAGATTATCTACTGAAGAGGGCAATATTTATCTAGACTTCACATTTGCAAGTGCACAGAGCTGTGCAGGAAGACCCAGCTTGTAGCACTTGCACCTTTCCCGACAGCCTGCTTTGCATCCACATTTGGTAAGCTGTTGGCAACTCTTGGCTAAGGGCGAGTTGGTTGTCCAGAGGACTTGCCATGCTTCACCAGACTTTTGCCATCCCCACTCAGCAGGGTTCTCTGGCTGTGGCTGACACTGGGTGGCCTGCCCCCACACACAACCAGCCTGGTACGCAGCACGCTTGGTGTGTTGGAGGAGAGCTCCCCTGGTTGGTGGAATGGCCTCATATGCCCTTTGTTTTCTGGCAAACATATCAAGTCTAGCCTCATCCACAGTGCCAGCAGTGCTGGATCTTTCATACATAAGTATGACAAACCTCTCCAGGACCTTCAGGTCACTCTCTTCCACTCTGAGAGGGTAGTGACTCAGTTTGGAGAACACAGTGGAGGCCTCTGGAAAGATGTATCTGGCCAGGGTTCAGAAAATCAGTGACATCCTGCACTTTCTGCATCACGTGTTTGATCGTAGCAACAGAATGAGCCTGATCACGCAGGAGAGGAAGCAATGAAGTTATGGTTACTTCAAATTCTGGGCTTCTTCATTGAAGGTGATGAGCTGACCACGTCAGATTCACTGCATCATCTATTTCCTGGGTGACTATGACCTTGTCTAGCCACTGATACTCCAGTGCAAGCTGTGGCCCCAAGATATCTGTGGGTGGCTTTGGTATTGCAGTGTTTGGTGGCACAGGGTTCTTTGTTTGAAAGGAAGCTGGTGAGATGTTTGTGAATGTGTCCGGCAATTCAGGCACCGACCTCACTTTCTCAGGTGCAAACTTTAGTTGCTGTCTTTCCTGTCCAGTGTTCTCTCCTTGGTGGGGTGCTGAAATATGGAGATGCTAGTTCCTTGGAAGGAGGTAGTGGCAGTAGTTGCAGATGGGTTGTGGTCGATGTTGTCCATCACTGCAGTGGTGAACAACCCTTTTCGCAGTACTGGGGACAGACCACACCCTCCTCCACATATTTGCTAACTGTGGCATCTCCTAACTGTGCAGAGACCTCCAGTACTCTGTCATAAGAGATACTGAGGCCATACTGATGTAGCATTTCAACCAGGTTTCTCTTCCTGGTTTTGGCATAGACTGAGAGTCCCATGTAGACTGGGAATGGTGTTTCTCTGTCTTTGGAGTGTCTATGAGTTGTTGCCCTCTTTGTATCGGGAGTAGCAGTTGAACTGCATGAGCTGTGCAATGGCCTGGTCTGACTTTGATGCTCCAAATCGTAACTGTGACTTGATGTCAGCCCCATGCTCAACCATCCCTACAAACTGGAGCAGGAGAGGAGGCACAGAATTTCGTACACAAGCCTCAGAAAATGTGCCATCAAACCGTGACTGATGATCAAGTATAGACTTTCTGAGAATATTTGCTGCTTTAGCAATGATAACTGCCTCTGAAAGATCAGATGATTGAGCAAGTGCTTTTCCCACAACCTTTTGAAATGCAAGTAATACATCTCTGCCAGATTTATGAGCCTCAAGTTCTGGAATTTCTGCCAGAAGTTTGTCTTTGAGTCTCGTGGAATTTACACTTGGTGACTCTACACCTAATTGTTCCAGACGTTGTTGGTAGAGGTGGCAAATATCTGCCAGCCGAAATGTGACTGGATCATCTGAACAAAGGTTGTTTTCAACAATGTATGTCATCAGTTCTGACAGAACTAGTGGATACACATCTGATTCTGACTCAGTGCTACCTTGGTCTTTCTCAAGGCCTCAGGTAGGACCTTTTTCTGTTGTAGAGGGCACAAAGACAGGCATGGTGATACTTAAACTCCTGTGCAATGACATCCCCACCAGTCAACTTAGCAAGGAGCTTGCCATCACTAAGTATCTCTGCACATTCACGCAATTTCAAGTCAAGGCCCTTAGTACTAGCCTGTCTGAGATCAGATGCAGGTGCCACTTTCTCACAGAAAATGCAAACTTCATTGTCATGACTGGTTCGGCGCAGTTTTGCGACTAGTCTCAGTGTTGCTGGTCTGGTCATTGGATTGTCGCTTTCTTGCACGGTCCAGTTTAGTGTTGTTAAACAACAAGCGACAGTTCACATGGTATTTTGCTGCATTTTTCCTGAGAGTGGCCTCTATGCCATCACCTTCATCCAGCCTTGCTGGATCCATTATCAGTGGCATTTCATTAATTTCACTGAACATGGGAATGTTCCTTGCCAGCATTGTGTACCCATCATGGTCTAGGACATGATGACTTGGAGGTGATGTCAGTGCTCACCTCTTTTGTCCTTCTGACAAAGACAACACAAACTCCAGTTTGTTTTTCTACTGCTCAATATTGATTGGCATCACATTCTGCCATGATTTCACTTTTGATTAAGGCCGAGGGGTTATCCTTTACCACCTTAAACAAAGCACACATTCCTGTATGGAATTCAACAAGGTTCGGTCTCCCTACACCTAGCCCGATCATTCATCCAGTGCCATTTAAGTCCCGTGTGATCTGTACACCATCCGGTAAGTACATGAACCATCATGTACAGCCCCCATACCCTTGGCTCGGCTCTCCCGCGCTGGCACATCCTGTCTATTCAGGTGCGGCTATCTAACTATAGCTGGTCTGGGGCTGTTAGAAAGCATTTGGGACACTAAACTAAACTATACTACAACTACTAGTCTAAGACTACAGGATTAGTAAAGCTGGATTAGCTGGCACTGAACCCCATGCTGAGTTACACAGCAGTGATGTCACCAGTGTGCCCTGGTTGTGTGCAGACATACACTCTTTTACATTTATTAATTTTCCTTCAAAATTGATGAGTTATTCGAAAGAGATGGCCTCATTAGGATCTAAAACCACAGAAACCAAGATCCATGCTTAAAACGATAATTGTTGAACGGGCATTATTTCTCATTATAATTATTGTTTCTACCTTTTCTTGGCAGCCATATAGCCCCCATATTTAAAGGTAAACTGTACTGGGAAGCTACAGAAACATAATATTCACAAGAAATAGTATGGAAGAGCTTTACCATATTGCTAGAAGCAAATACATGCCATTCTAGTGAAAAATTAGCCAAAATCTGTCGATACTGGCCGCCATCTTGGAATTTGGCCGCCATATTAAATTTTGCGTGGCCAGCGCCCTTTTCTGATAGAGGGAACTTTAAAGAGCACTTTGTGCAAAATTTCATGCTTGTTTCACTATCTGAACGATTCTTATGAAATATGCAATTATCTGCTGCACTATGTGACTGGCCACCGTTCCAACAGTTCCACTGATTGAACCGTTGGCTTTGACGTCACTTTACTGTCCATCCGGTGGTTCTAGGGTCCTAAATCTTATACAAAAGAATGAGATATTTTTTTTCTCTGCCTGCCTTTGGCTGCGTCCACACGATCGAGCTTTGTTCGACGAACTTCGTTCGGTGTGACGTCAGAAGCGGAGAAACAGCGGGCAAATGCAGAACTCTGCCCGCTTCTGACGTCACACCGGACAAAGTTCGGCGAACAAAGCTCGATCGTGTGGACGCAGCCTTTGTTTTAAGAGTAATAGCGGCTACAAGGGATACTCCTTATGGCACATAGGAAAGGGTGACACACAGAATCTACAATAACTTTAACTTGATTGATTGATTTCCGGCTTTTGGCCGCCTTAATCTGGTGACGTCATCTCTGATAATGATATACAGTACAACTCTTATGACAAGGCTTGTATATACACTTTCTCATTTATACATTTGTATATTTATATATGTACGAATTTTGTCACGTGCATCAGATCAGTTTTTTTTATATTCCTAAACCTTGAGCTACAATGTCGCTTAATATAAAATTCACTCAACCTCGGACCAAAAACTGAAGGGGAACTCAGAAGTGATAAATGATCCGTCACCAGGTAGATGTTGGATTATAGTAAGACATCATATATATATATATATATATATATATATATATATATATATATATATATATATATATATATATATATATATATATATATATATTTTTTTTTATAAATATTACCTCTGTTCGCCCTCGTAACATTTGTTTGCAATAATATCAGCCTGATCAAGACAGGGACAAGCCGTTGTCCGCATTAGGAGCGTCTTCATTTCAAACTTCAACGTCCGTTGGAGAAAGGAATAGGTAGCATTTAGGCATTTAACCCCATAGGAGAAATTTCCATATTCAACTTTACGATAGGTGGTGCTAAAGTCCTTTTTCCTTTCTACCTGTCTCTCTTGGCGAATGTTTTTAACAGAGCGTAGATGCCTGAGGGAACGAATGCATCCCTGTTTGACCCAGGCCGGTCAGCGAACGGGAGAGAGAATCAAGCTTTCGGGGAGACAACACGTCCTGTTGGCCTCTCTGCCCTTTTGTCTATTATTTTATTAGTGAATGGTGAAGTACGAAATAATACCCGGAACTTCCGATCGTCCATTGTATGCGCAACACACTTCGTCCTAAGGTAAAGTCTGTGTTTTGTTCAAAACTTCATCCATTCTTTTATCCTCTTTTCTGTATTTCCCAATCTTTCTTTGTTTCATTCTCCAGCCACTACTTAAGGTAATCGCTTGATTACGAAGTCTAGATTAAGTCAAATTATTATATTGTTAGCGTTAGCTGAATTGTCCCAGTAAGTCTCGGGGATTTAGGCAAGCAAGTAATTTTTAATACTCTGGTATTCGTTATGCCTAGCGCTCACTGTTTGGGGAGAACCGTTGTGTTTTTTTTGTATTTAGCTACCATCTTAACAAGTAGAGATTTTTCTGCTACCCGCAGTTGGTGACGTATCATAAAGTCTTTATTCTGAATCATTCTTTTGTTGGAAGGGTTAATTACCCCTTAACTGGCGACCTTGATTAATTAACATCTGTCTTTGAGGTTAACTCTTGGCTTCAAGAGACAGGTTACGTAGTATTCTTGGAGCCTGCAGGGCTGTGCACCCATGTAAATTAACTAATAACTCGATCAGCCACACACACGTAACATTATGACCTTGCCAGGATCTAAAGTAAATTTTAGAGAAAGAATCAGGAGAAAAGGAAATTAATTACATTAATTCCAAAGATAAAAGTCAGATATTGAATTCCATTTTACTCTTCCAAACAAGGAGCCAGGCATAATAATAAACAATAAGAAGTATAGTGAGAATTAGCGTAGGTAGGCAAGGGTGCATCGAAAGCATAGCGAGTCATAATTTATAACGTTGTGAGAAAGGGCATTTTTACCTCGTTCGCATTCGAGTTAAGCCGTTCAGTAACGAACTTAAGACTGAATCCATAGAGCCATGCCCATGCCATGTACGCTAAAGTAATTTAGTAATCGCATCGGCAATTCCGATCGTTATTGTTTTCATATAGCGGGAATCATTGAAAACACTGTGTCAGTTAAATAGCGAACGAACGGAAATAGTAATTTTACCATAAGATACATTTTTCAGTAACGTAAATTTGGTCCCATCCGAACCACACAAATCCATTTCATTGTCCCGTCTAAATCAGTCCTTAAACGGACGTTTTAGCCGTGGAAAATACGATAACAAAAGACAAAAACTTGTTTGGTAATTTCGTTTTCCATCCTTAACGTAAAACACTATGCATGATTGGTATATTTAGAGTAAAATAAATCTGGATACCTGCATTTGTTTCGTTCGTTGTTTAGAATTTTGCTAAAAAGAAAAATACTCACAAGACTGTTGTTTTGAAATTGTTTGAACTAGAGGACTGGCCATTTTAAGTCTTCACGCCAGAGCTTGTTTTTGAAATTTAGGCCTAATGGGACTTGGCCGCCATCTTAAGACCTTGTTATTGTGACCCGACTCTGCCTCCAGCCACTTTTGGGTCTACTTTTTTTTGGTGTAGTAGACCCACCTCGCAATATCTTAGCTAGACAGACTTCGGTAGACAAAACCAAGATATAATTTAGTCAGGGAAAGATAAGCCTTAGCTAGGATTAATACAATAACAAGTTCCTATACAAATACCTGATGCCAAAAAACCATATAAAAAGAATTTTAAATTTTACGCTAAAATCTTGTGACGTCACATCGGCTTCTTTGAGGGTTAGATAGCCCGCTTCAGGAAGCAAAGACGACGCGGTCCGCATTTTATTTAGAACCATGCCATTAAACGCAATTATAAAATCTTGCTTAATATGAAGTCTCAAGAACGCAAGAAATAAGCTGATTGAAAATCTCTCTCTCTCTCTCTCTCTCTCTCTCTCTCTTCATTCAAGTAAGCCGCCTTCTCCCTCTCTCTCTCCTTCATTTAAGTAGTCGTAGTGATAACCTTTCGAGTGTACGCGGACCCGCCTAAAGAAAAGACGGTGATACAGAAATTAAATTACTGGGTAAAGAAATACTTGTCCCACAAAACAGATGAGGACAAGTTGCTTTTTACAGTGATAATTGTTACGACTGAGGCCTGGCGCCTCTACCCATATAAATTGAGGCACCTCTGAAAGAAGAGCGGGTTAGCTGGGACCAGCACTAAAGTACTCCTTTAGAAAAAAAAAAATTACTTTATTTCATTAGTGCTAATAATTTGCTGCACTGGTCATCAAATTGAATTGCTTACTTTCTCTCTTTCTCTCTTCTCTTCTTCCTCTCTTACGTTCTCTTCTCTCATTCACTGTTACACTCTGCAGTGGGGTACAGTGCCTTCTTCCTATATAGCCTGTTGGGTTTCAGTAGAGGGTCTCCTAGAATTACACTGGCACCAGCAGTGCCACCAAGCAAGATATAAGAAAATAACAAATAAAACCAAACAGGGAACACAGAAGAGAAATGCTTGGATCTCACCTGCATCAGTGCCTAGACAGCTGAGTGCCACTGCAGAGCTCTGCACACGGCACACCTGTCTGGCTAGTGCCACCTTTAGGTGGGTGTCATGTCACTGAAGCACATTCTGCCGCTCAAGAGCCATCACCGACTGAAGAGATTTTTTCATCAGGAACCATGGCAGCAGAAAGAGTTGATAAAATTTGGTTGGGACAGCGGCAGGTCTCACCGGCCTCGGAACTTACCACCCGGGTCAAGGAGCAAGTGGACGAATTGGCTAAGCGAGAAGGAAGACAGACTCGAGCAGAGGAAGTATGAGAAGAACAGAGTAGCAGCAGTTGAGCGAGAAAGTAGTGAGGCCGAGCAGAGAGGTATGAAGAAGAACTAAGGGCGTATGAAGCGAGCAGAGGCAACCAGAAGAGGAAAGAGAAGAAAGAAAGACAGCATGAGCTAGCCTGCAATGAAAAGTGAGCTAGCCTTCAAGGAGAAAGAACTCGAGTTGAAAGAAAGGAAAATGGGAGAATGCCGAAGCCATGGCCAGACAGCAAGCTCAGTCTCATCCAGCCGCATCAACTATTTTGATAATTGCTCCCTTGTCCGCGATCGAGATCGCAGCCAGAAGCACGGCCGAGGATCGAGGCCTTCGACCACAGCAACAGCGGAGACGGAGCAGCCTACGCCGCTATAGCGGATGAAAGCCAGCAACGCTCACACCCGCCAGCGAAGTCGGCCCCGATCGGGCATAAACACGTAACCGTTCGCAGCTGGTCGACCCCGCACGACGCCTGAGGATCTGGCCCCAATTACGCCAGAAGACCCACAACGTGCCTGGGCCCTTGCCGTATATCTTCTTAACGATAAACAGTCCCCCATCACTCTGGGAAAGCTGTCGACGGCCGATCTCGTGGGAACTTTATTCGCCCTGCTATTCAGTATAAGAGAATAGTACAGCAGTATATACAAAATAGATTAGACAGATCATGTAGACATAATGCATATGCCCCTTCAACCTTAGGGTCTTTAATCCAAACAAAAGAACACACATATATGTATTTATATTTCCCTTTACAACATTAGGGCTCTCTAATCAAACAAAGAGAAATGCTTATCAATAGTATTAATAAGATATAGTCCACCGCAACAATACATGGACATAAAATAACTGGGATTAAATACAGCAGAACAAATCAAAATAATAATAATATGTACACATTTACCTTGCCCTTTATATCAGGGTCTTTAATCCAAATCAGCGGAGTAAATTAACCCTTAAACGCAGAGCCTCTATTTACAAAAACGTCTCCCATATGCCGGCGCGTCGTGAGTTAGCGCCAAAGCGGAAAAAAAGTTTTTCAAAAAAATCACAGCACGCTTAGTTTTTAAGATTAAGAGTTCATTTTTGGCTCATTTTTGTCATTGCCAGAAGTTTAGTATGCAACCATCAGAAATGGAAAAAATATCATTATCATATATAAATATTGAAATATATGACAGCACAAAAAAAATTTTTCATATATAATTTTATACAAATCGCGCTGTGAGCAAAACGGTTAAAGCTAACGGGCTATTTTGTTTTTCTTTGTATTGTACACTAAATTGCGATGATTTTGGTATATAACAAATTGTAAAACGATCAAAGCAACACAGAGAAAATATTATCACAAAATGATGCATGAATTAAGTAACGCCCAGACGTAAAAAAATGTTTTTTCAAAAATTCACCATAAATCGAAATATTGTGCTAGAGACTTCCCGTTTGTTGAAAAATGAAGCTAATTGATTGAATATTACTAGACTGTAAGTGTTTTAGCTTACAATTGCAGTTTCCGACCATTTCGGTCGAGTTAAAGTTGACCGAAAAGTCGAATTTTTCTATTTATCGTGATTTATATGAAAATATTTCAAAACTGATAAAAGCTACAACCATGAGTTATTTTCTGTTGTATTTTACATGAAATTGCACACATTTCCATATATAAAACTTTATGTAACGACTAATATAAAACGAAGCAAACATTATGACAACATGACGAAAGAATTTCTGGCGCGGACGTAAGGAAAAAGTTTTTTTTCAAAATTCACCATAAATTGAAATATTGTGCTAGAGACTTCCAATTTGTTGGAAAATGAAGGTAAATGATTGAATATTACTAGAATGTAAGAGTTGTAGCTTACAATTGCGTTTTTACCATTTCGGTCAAGTCAAAGTTGACCAAAGGTTGAAATTTTGGCAGTTATCGTGGTTTATATGAAAATATTTCCAAACTGATAAAAGCTACAACCATGGGTTGTATTTTGCTGTATTTTACATGAAATTGCACATTTTCATATATAAAACTTTATGTAACGGCTAATATAGAACAGTGCAAAAATTACGACAAAATGACAAATGAATTTCTGAAATTTTTCGCAGAGTTACTGCGCTGGGTGTAAGAAAAAGTTTTTTCAAAAATTCACCATAAATCGAAATATTGTGCTAGAGACTTCCAATTTGTTGTAAAATGAAGGTACATGATTGAATATTACTAGAATGTAAGAGTTTTAGCTTACAATTGCGTTTTTTCGACCATTTCGGTCGAGTCAAAGTTGACCGAAGGTTGAAATTTTTATAGTCGACGACGGTGTCGTCCACTTGGCACCCAACAGACAATTTTAGTCGACGTATGATACATCCAGTAGGCGTTTAAGGGTTAATCAATAGAATAACATATACCCACAGTATCAATTTTCCCTTACACCAACACCAGTACTGCTGGCCATGAAACAAAACTCAGACCTTATTTAACGACAGTTTGTCCAGAAGATCAATAAAATACTCTATACTTAAGTGCGTATGAGATCCACTGACAATGTGTAAACAGAAGACACTGAATTAGTATTCTTCGCACTTAAATAAGGATTTTTATAAGTGGGAGAAGTCACCTATTCACACAAATAGCTCAATAGCAGACTAAAAAACAAAAATAAATAAATAGAAGTAAAAAAATATTATCACCAATTTGTTTCACAAATATAAATCAGTCTCTCTTTATACAAAACCCTATTTCAACACAACCCATTACTTTTTCTTTTGATTTTCACACCCATTACATTCCCTCTTCTTTTCCCTTATTGTACTTAAAAAAACAACTACCACAACCTTATTGCATTCTAACCCCGTCTCTAAGGACCTTTGAGGAGTCTGTCATGGCTAAACTCAGTGAACAAGCTCTCCTTGGAAAAGGGGAACCCTGGAAGCAAAGGACCTGAGAGTTTCTTTTTCCTAAACCAAAGAAGGTTTGCTGTGATTTGGAGCCATATAAATCTCCAGTCACCCCTAAAGGGTTTTCTCAAAAACAGAAGGGACAACAGTAGCAAAAGCATTCCTTTGGAAGCATTCAAAGATGCTATTACCAGGGAAAAGGAAAAGCAACTCCTGTAATCCCTATCAAAGGTTAAGGAAGAGGTGGAGCCCAATAGGAGTTGTATGGTTGTTGGTCGGCTTCTATAGCATCATATGCAATGAAAGTCCTTCCTTTGGGGACACAGTATTATCTTCAATAGGCTAGGTGGAAATGGTCTCATTCTCCCCCCTTTAAAGAGGTAAAACCAGACCCCCTCTTTTGAAGAATACGTGCAGAAGGCCCTTTTAAAGGGAGCCATAGAGAAACGCGTATATTCGCTACCAAGCACATTTCTTCAGTGGCCCCAAGAAGGATTCCTCCAAATAGAGGGTGATTGTTGACCTGTCAAAATTAAACAAACGCATTGTTTGCCACAAGTTTGAAATGACTACTGTTGCCCAGGTACGTTCAGTCATTCCACAAGGGACCTGGACAGTTTCTATAGATCTGAAAGATGCATTCTGGCACTTCCTTATCGCTGTTCCCTTCGGTCCCTTCCTAGAGTTCCGGATAGGGAAGGAAACGTACAGATTCAGAGTCATGCCATTTTGGCTAAACATGGCCCCAAGAATTTTTACAAAATCAGCAGTGGTAGTTGTTTGAGAACTCAGGAAAGAAGGAATTCAATTGGTAGCCTACCTAAACAACTGGTTAATATGGGGCCCCAGCAGAAAAGAGGGCTTATGAAACCAAGAGTGGTAGTCAACAGACTCCAGCTGAAAGGTTTTCAAATAAATTGGAACAAATCCCACCTTACGCCCAGCAAACATTTTCACTGGCTGGGACTTTGCTGGGGTACCCTTCATGGCCAGTTTTCTCTTCCCACCAATACTCAAAACAGAATCAGAAAGGACCTGAAAAGGTTCATTGCACAGCCCAGCATTTGGAACATCAGTTGGAACGTATGATGGGCCCATTACAAATTTTGGCTATCGCATGCAAGAAAAAAAGATTAACGATCGGCTTCAGTTAATGAATCAAAAAGTTGGAAAGATACTCTGGCCTTTTAGCTCATGGGCCCTTTGCTTCTCCTCATCTCTTTCCTTTTTCCTCCTGGGCGTCATTCTCTTTTCTTTCTCGTTCTTCCAGGCTTCTTTCTCCTCCTTCCTCGTTCTTCCCAGGCTTCTTTCTCTGCTCTTTCTCGGTCTTCCCTGGCTTCCTTTTCCTCTCTCTCCTTGTTGGCAGCTTCAGTCCTCTCCTGGACCCTATCCAGCAGGTCTTTTCCCGTCAGTCCTAACCCCCTTTCCAATGCCTGAGAACAGTTTGAAATCCTTGAAATCCTCGGCCTGCATGGTGCCAAAGTCCTGGGGCTCTGTTTAGAAAAAAGGGCTCAACTTGGCTGTGGCTTTTGGCTTCAAGTGTTGTTCCGTAGAATGTAGGGTTTGTTTGTGAGAAACAACTTATGTCTTGTTCCTTAGTTCTCAGGCTTTGTTTTTGATGAACGATGTAGGTCTTGTGCTGTAGAACTTAGCCTTTGTTTGTGATGAACTATTTAGGGTTCCGTAGAACTAAGGGTGTGTTCATGATGAACGATTCAAGTTTGTTTGGTAGAACTCAAGGGGTTGTTTGTGATGAACAATTGGATTTCCATTCCAGAGAACTCAAGGCTTTGTTTGTGATGAATGATTCAATTTTGTTCCGTAGGACTGAAGGTTTTGTTCGTGATGAACAATTCCATTTTTTTCTGTAGAACTCAAGGGTTTGTTCATGATGAATGGTTCAATTTTGTGTGGAAGAACTCAAGGTTTTGTTCATGATGAATGGTTCAGTTCTGTTCCCTAAACTCAAGGGTTTTGTTCGTGGTGAACGATTCAATTTGGTTCTGGAGAACTCAAAGTTTTATTCGTGGTGAACGATTTTAGGGTGTGTTCCAGAGAACTCAAGATTTTGTTTGTGATGAACAATTTTATTTTGTTCCAGAGAACTCAAGGTTTTTGTTTGTGATGAATGGTTCAGTTTTTTGTTCCATAGAATTCAAGGTTTTGTTCGTGATGAACAATTTTTGTTCGTGATGAATGATTTTCTTTTTGTTCCGGAGAACTCAAGGCTTGTGCATAATGATTGATTTATATTTGGTCCGGAGAACTCGGGGTTTGTTCGTGATGAACGATTCAACTTTTGTAGAACTCAAGGTTTTGTTTGTGGTGAACGATTCAGTTTTGTACCGTAGAACTCAGGGTTTGTTGGATAATGCACAGTGTAGTTAAAAAAATTAAAAATTAATAATGTAAGCCTTACAAGAGGGTTTGGTTTGGTGAGAAATGCTTTGGAACTGGTGTGGAGAAATGGAAGGCTTATGCAGGCATTTAGTTACATGAGATTTCCCTTTAGATAAACGGGGAGCATGTAGCTTCCAAGGATACACAATTACATGCGTGAATGAGACAATTTAGCTGGCTTCTCAGCTAAGTATAAATGCATCAAATGTGATGAGGAATAGTGTGTTTGAGACACGGAATATTTAATGCAGTAGAATATGACAAGTACAAAATCTTGAATCTACCATGCACGAGGCAAAGTTATATTTGCTTAGATCACATACCCAAAAGAAATTAATTTTACTCTATATGGACCTGACTAGCACATGATCACAAGGGTCGTGTGTTTACTTTACTTGTTGCATGAGTGTTTTGACAGGCAAGGGTTTTGTTAAGGCAGTGACCGAGAAACGTGTTTCATCACCCAACCATCTGGGCTGAGTCCCACGCCTAAAAGATGTGGGACAGAGACGAACAATTTTGAAATTCGCTCTCCCGCCGCCTACTGCTTGCGTTTTTTTATTTATGAATGAAAGATTCGCTGGTTCTCACGGACTTATGACTTGTACTAAAGGGAAATGAAATTTACACGTGTGCTTCACTTGCGCTCATGGTATTAATGATCACAGAGAACAATTCATTCATGTGAAAAATTTCTGGGCTCACGTGGCCCTGAATGAAATGAGTTACAGGAATGCTAAATTTTCTCAAAGGACGATTTTGGGAATTTTGGAAATGTTACTATCGCAGGCTAACATGTGATAGTAACAAAAGCTTCTGTTTTGGGTGATTAACACTCTCTTCTCTGTGAGCTATTCGTGGAGCGATAGCAACAAAAGCGTCTGTTTCAGGTGACTAACACTCTCTTCTCTGCAAGCTATTCGTGGAGCATGCACGTCTTGTAACTGATCCCTAACAGCCTCTACAGTAACGATTATGGTAGCACCTAACATGTAAGATAAAATAACATTGTATTTATGCTGTGGAAACCTGTTCACTTGTGCTTGTAATACAGGGTTTATGCTAAAAATGTTCATTTCTTTGTCTTGTATCCAGCTTTAGCAAAGTATGTAGCTGATAGCTGCAAGCGTTGCGGGCTTGCAATGATTCTGCACCTTGCAGGCTACAAGAATTCAAGCAAGGGTTGCCTATATAGGTTTTCACTCAGGTAAAAATACATGAACGAAATCTAAGCTGAAGGCTTTTTACTTCAGCAGGGAAAGTTGCAGATAAACACTTTACTTGAAATAGCCTACCGAACTTGTGGCCTACCAAACTAAGTGTCAGGTACAAGAGAAAAGGGGTTGCCTTTTTTGTTTTTAGTTTACAGTAAACCCCCAGTATTTGCGGGGGATAGGTACCATGACCCCCGGCGAATAGCTAAAATCCGCGAATACTTGACACCCCCCAAAAAATGCTTATAATTGCATATTTAAACAGGTCAGACACCAAACTACCCGTAAAAACGTTTATAACTGCTATTTAATGGTTCAGACACCAAATTTATACCGTAAACTATCATTCTACACCAAATACTGTATACCTTAAACTATCATCCTAAAAGATTTTAATGTAGGGTAAATGATCAGGGTTGAGACACATGGGTGGCAGAATTTTCACTTTTCACTCGATATTTGATTGGAGAAATAACCAAAAAATTAATACTTTAAGAAAATCTTTCAAAAGATTGAAGCATCATTAACAAATGAGCTACAGGAAACTGCCATACAAACTAAAATAAGCATGTGAAGTCTTTGTAAGATAGGTGTTGAAGGCAATTTTGAATCCAAAATGGCATCCCCCCAAATACTCAGACAAAATTGATTGGCGATTGGACACTTCCTTCCCAGTGCTCATTTAACGGTGTACAGACACTAATTGCGTATATATGTAATGTTTATAGATATTACTCAAGATTTTAGTTGTAATCAGCACGATAAAACAACATTTTGTTGACTATACTAGTGAAAATATGAGACGTGGAATTCCCGTCTGTCATTTGGTTGAACTGAAATGCATTTTTACCTTTAATCCATGGTTTTATCCTTACTGACATCACAAATAAAGCTCCACAGCACTTATTTGATTGTAATTATGCACATTCTGTTCTTAATTCACTCAAAATACCACTTAAAATATGTGAGAATGTTTGTTTACAGTACTTCACTTCATCAAAGTAGTGAAACTGTGGCGGGAACAATTTTCCAGCCTTTTGAACATCTGGCTGCCACAAATATCCGAGAGCCGTCGATGCATCAGTGAACTGTTTACGATAAAAATATAGTATTTTGTTGTTATGAATTTTCATTTATTTAAGTCCATATTACTATGTACAGGCAGTCCCGGTTTACAACGGTTCCGCCACTTCTGACGTTCGAGGTTCTGACGCTTTTCAAATATATTCATCAGAAATTATTTCCTGGCTTACGACGCATGTTCGGGGTTACGACGTTGACGCCGATCCGACGGAAGAAATATGGCCCCAAAACGGCAGAATAATCATAATTTGAAGGTTTTTGATGTAAAACTCAATAATAATGCAGTTTACATCGTTTTCAATGCACCCAGAGCATTAAAAGTAAGGTTTTAAATGATTTTTGACGATTTTCGACGATTTTCCGGCTTACGACGATTTTATTTGACAAGAACGGAACCCCCGTTAAACCGAGGACTGCCTGTATACTTCTGAGATATGTAATGTATGTACATATAGTGTTACCACTTTGGCAAATATGCAAGAAAGTTGAATGTGACAATTTATCTAGAACTGGTACGAGAGTCAAGATGCCATGACGTCAAAATACAGGACTGAAATAAAGGTTTTAAAGCCAAATGTAATGTTCAAAGCAAAAGCGTTGATATTTGTCTCAGGAATCTGGTTTGCTCCAACAACAAATATTTTCAAATGAATTATAATGAACACGTAATACATTTACTCAATTTATAATCTTATTCTGGTGTTTAGCTACTTAGTTATTTAAATATCTAGTGCTCTGGTATCCCGAAAATTGGCTAGTTCCCCGTCCAATCTCCAAAGGCGCCAGCATTTACCAATGATGTCAAGGAAATGGTCCCAGCATCTGCGGTACAAATATTTTGTAGATTTAACACAGGAAATGGGAAGTTTGTTTACACAAGTGAATCGGCCAGTTATCGAGATGGTGTCACTCATCCACTTTTAAAATGTTTTAAGTAAAAGTTTCAAGAGCGTCATGGCCGGTAAGTTAGCACCACGCACAGCTAAATCTTAACGAACCTCTGTTTAATTGGAAATATGCCATTATTTCGTAATTTAGGAGAAAACTGTTACTTGATAGGAACATAGAGGTCTCAACGTGTTGTGTAGCGGGGGCACAAGTCTCAGTGATGCTGATGGGGGCGCGTTCAAATGCATTTTCTGGAAGTGTCCAAACAGTGGAGGAATGTCGCAGTGTCTCAAGCTGCAAGTGTTTACCCTAATTTTAAAGTCATATTACAACATTAACCTTAAAAATCTGTTGTACAGCTAAGTGTGAAAGCTAAACTCAAGTCCCCCTACATTCAGTTAGAATCATTTTCTCTCATAGAGTATTGAGGGTGTCCCATTTTCTTTTTACAGAACAGGGGAAACACTAGAATTCACACATTCAGTACTGTATATGCTTAAATGCATTAAAAATACATTTTATGATATTTTGCTGTTTTACTTTAACATTAATACTGTATCTGAAAATTATTAAATGATGTTTTTATCATAAAAAATTTATTTACTCATGACAATAACATCAAAATACACTACATTTAATTAGAGCCATTCTCCCTCATAGAGTATTGAGGCTGTCCCATTTTCTTTTTACAGAGCAGGGGAAAACCTAGAATACACAACTTCGGTACAGTAGAGTATGTACTTGAATACATATAAAATAAAATACAATTTAGGATATTATGTTGTGTTTAATATTAATATCTGAAAATTAGTAAATCATGTTTTTATCATAAAAAATGTGTTTAGTCATGAAAATAACATCAAAATACACTAATTAGCAAATATCTCTTGACGAAAAAGTCTACAAAATTGGCGAATTTTTGCGAATAATTTGGGGATAAATTCCACAGAAAAATCCTTGAATTGGTGAAGCTACGAATTGCAAGACCACAAATAGTGGGAGTTGACTGTACTTACGGGGTCTATTTTGTTACAAATGCGGTATGGGAAAATAAGGCATAAAATTTTCAGTTTAAAGTGTGATGGTTGTTGTTTATAAGAATATTAAGTGTTAACCACTTTGCAGTATTGCTGATGTTGGGTGAGGAAGGGTAGGGATTTGCCCTTGCACACCCTAGATTTTTTTACTCACCATTATCCGGATTTCAGCATTATCCGATGGGCTCCTGGCTCTATTAATTTGGATGATTGAGGGATTAGCCATTTCCTCTTAATATATATATGTATATATATATATATATATATATATATATATATATATATATATGTATATATATATATATATATATATATATATATATATATATATATATTATATATATATATATATATATATATATATATTATATATATATATATATATATATATATATATATATATATATATATATATATATATATGTATATATATATATATATATGTATATGTATATATATATATATATATATATATATATATATATATATATATATATATATATATATATATATATATATATATATATATATATATATATATATATATATATATATATATATATATATATATATATGTATATATATATATATATATATATATATATATATATATATATATATATATATATATATATATATATATATATATATATATATATATATATATATATATGTATATATATATATATATATATATATATATATATATATATATATATATATATATATATATTGTTACGTGTGAGGGTCTTGGTTGATCATGTATTATTCAATTTACGTAAATTTTACGGCCCTGCAAACCAAGATTACACGTAACCTGCCACTTGAAGCCAAAAGTTAACCTCAAAGACAGACGTTAATTGGCAAAGGTCGCCAGTTAAGGGTTATTAACCTTAACAAAGAATATTTGAGATGAATTTGATTTTAAACGCAACAGTTCTTCCAAACATTCGGACAGAGACATACAAAGCATCGAGATTTAACCTGATTTTGCTTACCTAAATCCTAGGTATTTTACTGGAATAACGGGGTTGAAGCTAACAACATAATAATTTGGCTTAATCTAGACTTCGTGAACACATATACCGTAAGTGGTGGCTGAAGGGGGAACAAAGGAAATTTGAAATACAGAAAACAAAGGATAAAAAATAATGGGCGAAGTTTTGAACAAAAAGCGACTGTACCTTTAGGACTAAACGTTGTGCGCATCAACGACTAACAACGTGGAGTTCTTGCAATTGTTTCTTCACTTCACTAATAGAATAATAGACAAAGAAAGGGGGAAGAGGTCCAACTGGGGCGTGTTATCTCTCCGAAAGCTTGGTTCTCTCTGAAGTTCTCTGACCGGCCTAGGTCAAAAACAGTCACCCCAGGTGTCCACGTTCTTGTTAAAAACATTCGCCAAGAGACAGGTAGGAAGGAAAAAGGGACCTTAGGACCACCTATTCTTAAGGCTGATAGGGAAATTTTCCTATAGGGTAAAAGGCCTAACTTACCTATCCCACTTGCCTATCCCGTTCTCCAACGGACGTTAAGGTTTGAACTGAAGACGCACCTATATAGACAATGTCTTTTCCCTTCTCAGTCAGGCTGATATTTTTACAATCAAAAGTTACGAGGGCGAACAGCAGTAATATTTGTAAAAATATATATGTATATATATATATATATATATATATATATATATATATATATATATATGTATATATATGTGTGTATATATATATATATATATATATATATATAAAAT
Source organism: Macrobrachium rosenbergii (assembly GCF_040412425.1). NCBI lineage: Eukaryota > Metazoa > Arthropoda > Malacostraca > Decapoda > Palaemonidae > Macrobrachium > Macrobrachium rosenbergii. Next base: position 22,948,676 of record NC_089792.1, read on the forward strand.
CATCAATGAACGGAGCAGAGGACACACAGATATACAAGCTGACTTTATTCCAACGTTTTGTAATTATCGGATTAATTACATCATCAGGGCTGTTAAAATATGAAAATAAAATTCTTTGTAAAATCATAAAAGCTAGAAATAAAGGCTAAAGTTATTCATACAAAATTTTCCTACAAATGTACACAAACGTTAAAATTAGAAACAAAAGTTTTAAAAATCATTACATTAAAATGAAGGTAACTGAATATACAGTAAACTAAAATTGAAAACCATCTGTGAAAGGGTTTACAGAACAAAAGATTAAGGACCGACCTAGAGGAGTGACAGCTTTAAACTAAACATAAACATAAATAGAAAGAACACAAGTCAGGATAAATATTCAGAGGAGAGGAGGGCGTGTGAGTGTTTAGCATGGTGACAGGACCAGGAACAAGTTGTTTGATGAAAAGTGATTCCAGGATAACAAGGTCTTGAGGGTTGGTGGTATGGCCTAAAATGTGGAAGTCTTTATTATGAATGTGTGTTTTACAAATTTTTGAGTGATTTCTGATGTTGGAATGTTCTGGGTTTGAAATTCTGCTACCTGTACGGAAGCTTTGCCCGCGATGAAATCGATTCGCACCTTAACAGTCTACTGGTGGATCCCACTTGTAGGTCCCTGTTTGACATTCCAGGGCAAGTATATTTATAAATGACACCAGATGACATATAAGGTGATAACCGATCTTTAGTTTTAAAACTGAGTGAACCAATGGTGAACACCTTAGGGATTAAAGTGACATCAATGGCATACAAATGATCCTGAATAATTTGAGTGAACTTTTTGTGGAACTTGGGGTCATGAATTAATAAATGGAAAGCTTGCGTAAAATTTCATTTTTGGACCAGTTAAAACTGCTGGTTTTGTAATGAAATGTTTGTTAAGTAATTTATGTAATTTCCTATACCCAGCTTTGCAGGAAACAGTTATTATTAAAAAGTCAATTAAAAGAAATTTCCTTATGAAAAGGCTCAGTTCCAGACGTGGAAGAGTGCCCTGTGGAGAAGGGTAGAAACAGAGTTGGATTTAAAATTATCGAAGCAAGAGCCATAAAAGAAGTTGGTACCAAGTCCAGTATAGCTCTTGCTTCGATAATTTTAAATCCAACTTGTTTCTACCTCTCCACAGGGCACCATGTCATTTCCTCAGATCGAACTGGCCTTTTTTCATAAGGGAAATTTCTTTTAATTGACTTTTTAATAATAACTGTTTCCTGCAAAGCTGGTGTATAGAAATTACATAAATTACTTAACAAACATTTCATTACAAAACCAGCAGTTTTAAACCATTCAAAATGAAATTTTACAAGCTTTCCATTTACTCATGACCCCAAGTTCCACAAAAGTTCACTCAAATTATTCAGGATCATTTGTATGCCATTGATGTCACTTTAATCCCTAAGAACCCTTTCACCATTGGTTCACTCTTTTAAAACCAAAGATCGGTTATCACCTTTATATGTCATCTGGTGTCATTTATAAATATACTTGCCCTGAATGTCAAACAGGGACCTATGGGGATCCACCAGTAGACTCCTTTAAGGTGCGAATCGATTCTCATCGTTAGTTAGCTTCCACCACAGGTAGCAGAATTTCAAACCCAGAACATTCCAACATCAGAAATCACTCAAAAATTTGTAAACACATTCATAATAAAGACTTCCACATTTTAGGCCATACCACCAACCCTCAAGACCTTGTTATCCTGGAATCACTTTTCATCAAACAACTTGTTCCACCCAAAAAACACTCACACGCCCTCCTCTCCTCTATATTTATCCTGACTTGTGTTCTTTCTATTTATGTTTATGTTTAGTTTAAAGCTGTCACCCTCTAGGTCAGGTCCTTAATCTTTTGTTCTGTAACCCTTTCACAGATGGTTTTCAATTTTAGTTTACTGTATATTCAGTTACCTTCATTTTAATGTAATGATTTTTAAAACTTTTGTTCTCTCTAATTTTAACGCTTTGTACATTTGTGAAAATTTTGTATGAATAACTTTAGGCAATTATTTCTAGCTTTTATGATTTTACAAAGAATTTTATTTTCATATTTTAACAGCCCTGATGATGTAATTAATCCGATAATTACGAAAACGTTGGAATAAAGTCAGCTTGTATATCTGTGTGTCCTCTGCCCTTCATTGATGATTTTAAGTATGGATTGACTCCTGACTCCTCACACTAATATATATATATATATATATATATATATATATATATATATATATATATATATATATATATATATATATATATATATATATATCATTATTGTAATCATTAAGATTATTATTATTTTTCTCAAAACTTTATTATTTCTATGATAGATTTTTTTATTTTTTCCCATTTTTATATTTCTCATTTATGTTATTATATAAATCTTCAATATTTCTATATTGTCATTATTTTTCTCGGGGGCACCAGGGTGGATGGTCCCCCAGATCCGCTAGTGGTTGCTGCAATATTCAAACTTTCTACTGCTTAACTGAAGATAAAACTTTTGTACTGAAAATAGAACATGCACATTTGTTGTTCTAGTTCTTAGATGTCAATTATAATGTTACAAAAGATCAGACACATGCAGAGCTGCATGTGACACTTCATAAAACCTTTTCCCTTTTATTGCTATTCAACTAAGGCATTGTTTAATTAGATAAGTATCAGTCATACTAGAGCTGTTGATACAAAATTTTCTTCAATATCATACCTTTGAGAACATTATGTTACCATATATGGTATTCCTGATTGAAGTTTTTGGCACAATAGATTTCAGTTTTCCATTTTTTACAACTATTGTTAAGGTTGTCATAATCTTGATTTTACTTTTTTCTGTAAACAGTGTGCTGGATCACCAAAGAAGCTTCGGTTTAAATTCAAACCCAGGTCGTACATGCCATATATCCCTGATGAATATGAAACATGCATTGGTGGCTGTGATCCTGATTTTCTAGAAACATTAGATATTAGGCCAATTACATCTCAAAATAGAAATGGTGTGCAAGGTACAGTTCAAAAATTTGTTTGTATTGTTGTGTTAATAGAACTTCTGTTTCATAATTAGTGGGAATGATTTTTTTTTTTTTTTTTTTTTTTTCTTCTCAAAAACCCATCAGTCATATATGCTCACATTCCTGGTCTTTAAATGTTCTGGACACTGCACTATTTTGGTCAGGCAGACAGACAGAAGAATGGTAAATCATTGCACATGCCACCTGGAGCCGCAGGTACCCTTCAGTCTTCTGCCCCACTTGTCATTTGTCAGCAGGACTAATAACATCTGAACAGAACTCCCAGATTATTCCTTTACACCGAAAGGTCTCATTCATACATGTTAACTCTAGACATGGGCCCACATCTCATGTATATTAGTAGGTATATCTGCAGACTGCAGTAACTACAAGCCAATTTCTATTGTCCCTGTGCTCTCCAAAGTTGCAGAAAAACTTATTTTTAAGCAACTATGTAAGTATATGGGTCCAAAGGATTGTTGGCTGATTGTCAATATGCGTATAGAAAACTCTTTTAGATTTCATATGCCATTTGCAAGAGAACCTTGATAAGGGTTTTAAGTGTAGGGTAATTCAGATGGATTTTAGTGCTGCTTTAAATTTAGTAAATAGGTAATAAGGCACTTATATATAAATTAAAGAATCTTGAAATATATAGATTAAAGAATCTTGAAATGGGTAGTTATGTTTTAAGTTTACTTCAATAGATTTCCTTACAGGTAGGCAGCAGCAAGTTGCTGTTGATGGGATCTTAAATGAACCAATACCTGTTGTGTCTGAAGTCCTGCAGAGTAGTGTTCTTGGTCCAATGTTATTTTTACTCCATACAAGTGATAAGGTGGTTGTCCTGGAAAACAAAATTGTTCAGTACGCCGATGATGTAACACTGTGTGTAGTAAAATCTCCACTTAGGAGAAATGAAGCTGCTCTTAGTCTCAATCGTGACAGGAGTGGATTAGTGTATGGTGTACTTAGGGGGTTATGATTCTGAACCAAATTAAAACAGAAAATGCTATTGATTACTAGATTTCATACAGATTTTCCACTCCATCCTCCCCTTCTTGTGGATGGGACTCTGCTAAATGAGTCTGAAGCTTTAACTATATGGATGACTTTTGACTCACAGCTTACTGTTGAGAAACGTATGATGAAAGTGACAACAAATGCTGCATGGAAGTGAGGTATTGTATGTGTGGCCTCATATATTTATAATTGATAAAAACAATGCAACCTAATTTAGGTCATTTGTCCTTCCTTTACCAGAGTACTGTTCTCTGGTGTGGATGTCTGCCTCTGCCAGAGATTTACCTCTTTTTGACAGTGGTTTGTGGTGTTAGATTTGTGTTTCCTAACATTAGAAGTTATGACTTGGACCATCGACGGATGGTCTCTTGGTCTTCAAATTTTCATAAGTTGTATTTTAACAAATTTTTCATATTCACAATTGATCCCTGATCCTCTTTTCCTACCAAAAGCAACCAGGTTTGCCAAACAGAAGCTCCAGTGCAGTAAATGCGCCTCACTGTTGAACTTCTCAGTTCCATAGGTCCTTTATTCTTCACACTTTTGAACTGCGGAACAGTCTCCCTGCGGATGTTGTCCGATTGGAACCTCCAAAGTTCATGCAAAGATGCAATGTGTTACTGTACTACCATACAACGATTCTCCCAGCATTTCATAATTTACTTATATTTTTATTCATTTATTTATCACTGTAATTTGTTAATACATTTATTTTTATTCAATTATTTATCACCATAATTTGATAATTTATCTTTTCTAATAGCTGATCTCTTCATTTTGTATTTCCTGTTACCTTCTGTTACTTCTTTCAAATGAACACCATATTCTTTGGAGACTTGAATTACCAGTCATTGGCCCTTGTGGACTTTTTTCCACATGAATAGGGTTCATATTCTGAATAAGAATAATTCAGACTCTCCAAGCCTCTCTCCTGCTACCTTCAGGGAGGGGCCATCTTTAATTGTTATATATACAAAATTATAACAAAAGACCTGATGAAAGAGCTGAGCTTATAAAGAACACAAAATATAGCCCAAACACTGGACCGATGATGCCTATGGCCTCTCAAGGCACTCCATATAATTAGAGAAATATCAAGCATAACACAGTGAGGAAACTGAATTTCTCCCCACCATCATTAGGAGAAATATAAGAAATCAACTGGCACCAAACACTGTCATGAGAGAGAGAGAGAGAGAGAGAGCACCTGATGCCAACTTCATGTCAACTGGGCAATCTATAATACCAGCCACACCAGTTGGGAGCCAACACCCACCTCCAACCATCAACACTGGTTAGGCGTAGAAGATACACCTCCAGGAATGATTTCATCATCAGCCCATGACCAATCAAAATTTGGCCTACAACTAACCCACCAGTTGTAAACCACCTGCCTGCTATGTATCTCTATTAACTTTTGTATTCACATAGATGACCACCAGAACATGTACATGTCCTTAGGAAACTTCTTATACAAGCTACATGCTGATGAAAAGAAGACTGTAAGACAAATAGAAAAGACTCTACAAATTAAATGCCATAGAAACAGCTATAGTTTTGAACGCTACTGCCCATAGAGATGATCTCCTCTCTAATAATAATAACAACTTGTGCCATTCAGAAAAAATGTCTAATTCTAGCAATTTAGAAATTCACAGTTCAAATCCTCCTCGTATAAATTAATATTCAGCATTATAAGTTACAGGTTTGTTATGGAACAAGGTAAACTGGGGCAGATGCTAGACCATGTAAAATCTGTGCAGCACAGCTTTGTTAGGCAAAGTGGAAATTGTGAGTGTTTGATGTAGTGGATGGAACATTATTCCAATCCATGCCATTACTCCCAACATAGCACCTTCCTTATATATCATTTTGTTCATGACACTTAACTGACAGATATATATATAGCTGTATTCTCCGAAGGGACCGACAGAAATTCAAAAACTTACGGCACATGCAGTGGGGCCAGGTGGTTAGTACCCATTCCCGCCGCTGGGAGGCGGGTATCAGGAACCATTCCCATTTTCTATTCAGATTTTCTCTGTCGCCGGTATTGTCAACGCCTGTTGTCAATACCTCCGTCGTTGGATTTCGAAAACTTTTCCACTTGAGTATTCTGATTGTCTTTTGGTTTTTGACTTTGGATTTGTGGATAGGCATACGCTTCTGTGGACTGTTTTGATTTTGGTTTTGGCTTTTCTTGGAACAAGATGTCTGGTTCTAGTTCTGCTAGTTTCAGGGTGTGTGTTGTGAAGGAGTGTAAGGTAAGGCTACCGAAAGCTTCGGTAGACCCTCACACAGCATGCATGAGATGTAGAGGGCATGTCTGTTTGTTGGATGATCGCTGCAAGGAGTGTGAGTCTTTGCCTGATTCCGATTGGAAGGTTTACGACTCTTATGTACGCAAGTTGAGCATGATCGTATCAGGAGGTCTTCCTCCAGGAGTGTGTCTGCTGGTGGGAGTCAGGGTATTAATTTGTCACCTGTTAACCCTTCTAATGCTTCACCTATCCCTGTAGTGTCGCCTTCGAACCCTGTGATTGCGTCTGCGGAAGGTAATGCCCTTGCGCATATTTTGAACTCCGTTCGTGCGTTGGAGTCGAAAGTGCTGGCGATTGAGAGTGTAGTGAAGTGCAGTGACCCCCCTATTGTTGTGGAGGGGGCGTCAGATCGGCCCTATAATGCCTCTAGGCCTGGACCTCTGCCGAACTCCCAGGACTCAGGGAGTGGGCATGTCGAAAGCTGCAAGAGGGTTACGGGGACCCCCCACCGATCTGGCGTCCCTTCGGCAGGCCTTGTTGTCGTTTCCCAGGCTGCCAAGGATCATGCTCGCGCATGCGTCCTTAAGGATTGCTTCTCGTCCTCTGAGGCACCCTCTCCACGCAAGGGGTCGTGTTCTTGGGTGGACTCTCGTTCTTTCAAGAGAAGCTTCGCAGAGGAGGACGCTTCTCCTCCTCTTTCTCGAGCACTCGTTTCTTCTCTTGACTGGTTACACGAGTTGCCGCCGCAGAAGAGGACCAGGACTTCTTCTGAGGAGGACGTTTTTGAGCGTCCCAGTCGCCCCAAGAAGAGAGCTGTCGTCGGCCATGGTAGAAGGAGGAGGACGTCTCCTTCCCCCTCTTCTTCTCATAAGAGCAGCCCTTCTCCTGAGAGGGAGTCTTCTCCTTCGAAGCGTCTTCTCCAGAGCATGCAGCGGCAGTTGGCTTCCCTTCTCGCTGCAAAGGAGTCTGAACCTCGTAGGGCGCCGCAAAAATTTGACGCTGCCCGTTAAGAGGTCTAAGAGGTCTCCCTCCCCTGCTCTTCGTTCGTCTCGCTCTCCTGCGAGTTCTCCTGGTCGCCCTCATCGTTCGTCGGATCGTTGGCTTTCCTTGCCTCGTCGTGACGCCCCTCTGGCTGCTGATCCTGACTTTTCTCTTGCTGCTCAGGACGCCTCTTGCAGCTCGGCAAGACGCCGTGAGATTATTCGCGGCAAGACGCTCGGCCATGACGCTCGCCTAGCTTTTCATCACGCTCTTCAGGACGCCGGCATGACGCTTCTCTCCCCTCTCGTCTTGACTCTCTTCAGGACGCTCGGCAGGACGCTTCTGTGTGGGACGCTCCAGAGTTTTCTGCTCCTTCGCACAAGAAGAGGTCTCTTTGCCGAATCGGAACTAAAGTTCTTAGTCTTCCTCAATTCCCGGAAGGCTCTCCTGTCACTCCCGTCGAAGAGGGAGAGTTGTCTCATGAGTCGGACTCTGCAGAGCAGGAACAGCCCCCTTTGTCGTCTTCTTCCGACTATCAGGTTTTGGCCAGTATGCTGAAGGAATTATTTCCTGATAAATTTCAGCCTTCTGCTCCTCTCTCTCCCCCTTCGCAGTTAGCTTCTTCGAAGGTGAGGAAATCGCCCGGCTTCCTTCAGATGAAGACATCGCTCGCTACTAAAAAAGCCTTCAAGAAAGTCAACTCATGGATGGAAGATCGGAAATCTCAAGGCAAATCTTCCTTTGCCCTACCTCCGTCTAGATTGTGCGGGAAAGCTGGGATTTGGTACGAGACTGGAGAAGAAATTGGCTCCAGAGTCCCTTCTTCTTCCCAAGGCGACTTCGCGAGTCTCGTCGACGCTTCAAGGAGGGCTCTCCTTTCTTCAGCTAAGGTGACCTGGACGCTTTCAGAGACTGACCATCATCTTAAAGGCCTTTTTAGGACTATGGAGGTCTTCAACTTTTTAGATTGGTGCTTGGGGGCCTTGGACTTGAGGACTCGGAGTCCAGACTCTATCTCTCTGGGGGAGCTGTCCAGTGTGCTGTCTTGCATGGACAAGGCCGTCAGAGATGGTGCGGATGAACTGGCTTCTCACTTTGGTACGACCCTCTTGAAGAAGAGGGCTTTATACTGCAATTTTGCAGCAAAGTCGGTTTCTCCTGTGCAGAGGGCGGAATTGCTTTTCGCCCCTCTTTCTAGCCATCTCTTCCCCCAGCCGCTAGTCAAGGATCTCGCCTCCAGCCTTAAGGAGAAGGCTACTCAGGACCTCCTTGCGCAGTCTTCCAGACGTCCTAATGTCCCGTCTACGTCTTCTCAGGGACTAGCCTCCAAGAGGCAGAAGCCCTTTCGTGGCAAATCTTCCTCCTCAAGATCCTTTCCCAAGGGGCAAGAAATGACTCACCAAACCTCCAGACACCAGCAGGAGCCAGGTTTCTTTTGTTTTCGGAAGCCTGGAGAGTAAGAGGGCGGACTCCTGGTCCCTCAGTGTAATCGAGAAAGGTTACAGGATCCCGTTCCTCGAATTCCCCCTGTCCTCAACTCCCCAAGGATCTGTCGCCTCTTACCACCAGAGAAGCAACAGATTCTTTTCGATCTGCTCGAACAGATGCTCAAGAAGAGAGCCATAGAGCGAGTCCTGGATTTGGAGTCTCCGGGTTTCTACAATCGTCTCTTCTTGGTTCCAAAACAGTCAGGGGGGTGGAGACCATTCCTGGATGTCAGCAGACTGAACCATTTTGTCATCAAGGAGAAGTTCAAAATGGAGACGTCTCAGTCTGTTTTAAGTGCGTTAAGACCAGGCGATTGGATGGTCTCTCTGGATCTCCAGGACGCCTATTTTCATGTCCCCATTCATCCTCGGTCGAGAAAGTTTTTGAGGTTTGTCCTGGGGGGACGAGTGTACCAGTTCAGAGCTCTCTGTTTCGGACTGAGTACGGCTCCTATGGTTTTCACAGTCCTGATGAGGAACGTTGCCCGGTGGCTTCACCTAGCGGGCATAAGGATCTCGCTCTATTTAGACGACTGGCTCATACGAGCTTCATCGAAAGAAAGGTGTCTGGAGGACTTGCATTCAACGTTGGAGCTGACGAAGTCCCTGGGACTTCTAGTGAATTTCGAGAAGTCACATCTGATCCCTTCTCAGTCCATTCTTTACCTGGGGATTCAGATGGATTCAGTGGCTTTTCGAGCCTTTCCATCCCAGGAACGTCAGCAGCACTGCTTCGAAAAAGTTTCGGCCTTCCTGGGGAAAGAAACATGCTCGGTGAGGGAATGGATGAGTCTGCTGGGGACCATTTCATCGCTGGAGAAGTTTGTTTCCCTGGGGAGGTTGCATCTCAGACCCCTCCAGTTTTTCCTTGCGGACAACTGGACGAACAAGGAGGATCTAGAGGAGTCTCTCAAGATCTCTTTCTCTGTCAAGGACCTCTACGGTGGTGGCTCGATCCCGTAAAATTGGCAGAAGGGGTTTCTCTCTCTCTTCAGAACCCCGACCTAGTGTTGTTTTCCGACGCGTCCACGTCGGGATGGGGAGCAACACTGGGGGGGGAGGAAGTGTCAGGCACCTGGAAGGGGGAACAGGTGTCCTGGCACATCAGTCTAAAAGAACTGGCAGCGATTCTCTTAGCTCTTCAGTTCTTCGAAAATCAAGTTGTAGGCCGGGTGGTTCAGATCAACTCGGACAACACCACAGCCCTGGCGTACCTCAAGAAACAAGGAGGTACTCATTCTCGGTCCCTGTTCCTGATTGCAAAAGAGATCCTGCTGTGGGCCTATTCTCGTCAAGTTACGATTCTCACGCGTTTCGTAGCGGGTCGAGAACGTACGCGCGGACCTTCTCAGTCGGCAGCGTCAACTTCTTCCGACAGAATGGACTCTGCACGCAGAGGTGTGTCAGGAGCTTTGGAAGCTTTGGGGGCGTCCCCTGGTGGACCTCTTTGCAACGTCAAGGACGACAAGGCTGCCTCTGTACTGCTCTCCCGTGCTCGACCCGGGTGCAGTAGCAGTAGATGCCCTTCTTTGCGACTGGAAGGGTCTGGACCTGTATGCCTTTCCCCCATTCAAGATACTGGGGGAAGTCATCAGGAAGCTTGTAGCCTCAGAAGGGGCGAGGATGACATTAATCGCCCCCTTTTGGCCTTCAGCAGAGTGGTTCACAGAGGTCATGACATTCTTAGTGGATTTCCCAAGGACGCTTCCCATGAGAATAGATCTTCTCAGACAACCCCACTTCGAGAGGTACCACAAAAACCTTCCCGCTCTGAGTCTGACTGCATTCAGACTATCGAAAAGTTGGTCAGAGCGAGGGGTTTTTCAAGACCAGTGGCTAAGGCGATCGCCAACGCCAGGAGAGCCTCCTCCAATGCATTGTACCAGTCGAAGTGGGTCATTTTTAGGAAGTGGTGCAAACTTAAGGGAATTTCCTCTACCACAACCTCTGTGTCCCAGATAGCAGACTTTCTGTTTTATTTGAGGAAGGAATTAAAGCTGGCAGTACCTACCATCAAAGGTTACAGAAGCATGCTGTCAGCGGTTTTTAGGCATAGAGGCCTCGACTTAACGGACAACAAAGACCTTCATGATCTTCTAAGGTCTTTTGAGACTTCTAAGGTAGCTCTCCCTAAGTTGCCTTCGTGGAATTTAGATGTTGTTCTAAAATTCCTTATGTCTAAAAGATTCGAGCCTTTACATTCTGCATCTTTCAATGACGTATCCAGAAAAACTATTTTCCTAACTGCTCTGGCGACGGCGAAGAGAGTTAGTGAACTTCTGGCTATCAGCAAGATTATAGGTTTTAGAGGCCATGATGCGGTCTGCTCTCTGAGCCCTATGTTTCTTGCTAAAAATGAAAACCCGTCTTCCCCTTGGCCCAGGTCCTTCGAGATTAAGGGCTTGACGGAGATCACTGGACAAGAACCAGAGAGAACCCTGTGCCCTGTCAGGGCTCTGAAATTTTACTTACACAGAACCCAGAATTGTCGAGGTCCTTCTAACAATCTGTGGTGCTCGGTTAAGAGGCCTGATATACCTCTTTCTAAGAATGCTCTGGCGTTCTTTTTAAGAAGCACCATTATAGATGCCCATTCCAGTGTTCAAGACGAGGATTTGAGACCTTTGAAAGTCAATGCTCACGAAGTGAGAGCCATTGCTACCTCAGTGGCTTTCCAGAAAAACCTGTCTCTCAATGACATTCTGGGTGCCACTTTTTGGCGAAGCAATTCTGTGTTTGCTTCACATTATCTTACTGAAGTAAAGACGTCCTACGAGAATTGCTGTGCGCTAGGGCCTTACGTTTCCGCAAATACGATTTTGGGGGCAGAAAGCGACTCTCATCCTCTCCTTTAATTATGGTTAGGTGTGTTTTTTAAAATTTAGTTATGGTGTTGTTTTTTATGGTTGTTGGGTCGCCACCAGGGGTGGTCGTCCCAGTCCGAAAGAACCTAAAAGAGTTCAGAGGTCTGGTTAAACAAATCATTTATAACTAACCAAATAACTCCAGTAAAGCAGAAGCAGACTTGGGTGACAGTAATCACGAAGTCAGCAATGCTAACAGGTAAGGAACCAAGGCGTCAATCGCCTACATATGTTTGTTTCCTAAATCCTATTCTGTCTCTTCCCACCTCCAATGGTGGGATTCAGCTATATACATATCTGTCAGGTAAGTGTCATGAACAAAATGATATTTTTATAATAAAATAAAGTTTGTTCATACTTACCTGGCAGATATATATAATCATAGTACCCACCCTCCTCCCCTCAGGAGACAGTAGTTCTAGAAAATCTGAATAGAAAATGGGAATGGTTCCTGATACCCGCCTCCCAGCGGTGGGAATGGGTACTAACCACCTGGCCCCACTGCGTGTGCCGTAAGTTTTTGAATTTCTGTCGGTCCCTTCGGAGAATACAGCTATATATATATCTGCCAGGTAAGTATGAACAAACTTTATTATAAAAATATCATATTTAAGCAATATGATGTTAATTTTTCAAGACATGGAAACAGTTGTAAGTAATTTTTCATGGTACTCCTGGGTACAATCCTCATTTAATGAGACCTGTATTTCTGGATGTTGTGCAGTTTGAATGAATCATTTCTGTATATGCTGAGATAGATACTCATGGTTTACCCTGAAAGTTTCTGCAGAATCCAAAAGCCTTGGAGGGGCCTGTTTACAATGGAAGAGGCTTTCGAGGATCTATGTTTTGAGGTGAGACTCTTACCAACCTAGTATACCAGGTATTCAGCCATTGGGCAAACCTGGTCCTTCAAAGGCAAGATGGTATTCTCTCCTTGTTCTCTGGCCAGGTGTCCCACAAGAGTAGCCTCTTGCTGTGGGTTGGTTCAGTGTTGGGCTTGGTTTTTACTTTTCTCTGTTAAAGGCAGAGGCTTTGGTTGAGCTTTGTTGAGAGGATTCCCTGGACTCTCCATTCAGTTGTGTGGTTTCCTTCAAACCCTCAGAGGCGGCAAAGGTGCTTGTTTCTAAACTTAACGTTCAACAAAGTCCTTGATGTCTGGTGTGCCAAAGAAGTCTATGCTTCAGAAGCCCCGACTGGAGTAACATTCTTCTTGGAAGGGTGGGGAGCCCTCTCAGCCCTTTCATCCAGCCGTTCCAAGGGAAGGAAAAGGGAAGAAGGGATTGGCAACCCCTCTGACCTATGCTTCCACAAGTTGTGGGTTGTCTGTTACTCCATGTGGCAAGTGACAGTAACAGGATGTGGAGCCATGGGTCATTATCAGTTCTCTGGGATGGATACAGGCTTTCATTTAAGGATGTCATCCTCCCTACTCTAGGACACCATTGCACTACTGTTCCAAACTTACTCTCCAGATTCGTGGAAGTCTTAGGCCTTATTGGTGAAGGTGGAAGCAATGATAGAGAAAGGTGCCAAGGAAGTCACAGATCATTGGTCACTTAGCTTTTACAGCCCCCTTTTTCTTTATGGAGAAGGCAACCAGGGGTTGCAAACCAGTTATTGACCTCTCGGCATTGAACAGGTATGTTTGATAGACTCATTCACAATGAAAACTGCATGTTCAGTGTTTGATTGCATCATAGAGAACTTCAAGTTTTGACTGACCTGCAATATGTGAACTTATAAGTACCAGTTCATCAGGACTCTCGAGCACCTCCGTTTTGTCTGCAACACGATGTTCTAGTTTATGGCCTTTAGACTGGTGACTGCTCCTCAGTTGTTTACCCAGGTGTTTACCTTAGTCTTGGCTTGGGTCCATTCGAAGGGTATTCATGTTCTGTGGTACCTGGACGATAGGTTAGTCCTGGCTTCCTCCAGGGAATGTCTTCTTTGTAACATGGATCATCTGTTAGCTTCTTGTTTCAATCTGGGGATCATAACAGATAAAGTATCTAGGTATACTCTTGGACATGGTAGCAGTAAGAGTCTTCCCAGTGGGCTATCGTTTGAGCAACTTCAGGGAGGTAGCAGTGCTGTTCCTTTCACAAAAGAAGCAACCTGTTCAGCTGCGGCAATGGGTCCTAGATCATCTGTCTCAGAGAGGGTCATTCCTCAAGGACAAAGCGACCTTCGGTCATTTCAATGGCAATAGAGGCAGTATTGGTTTGCCTCTCGGGATGTTCCTTCCCAACTTGTGCCCTTGAGTTAGGAAGTGAGAGGACCTTTCATGGTGGCTAAATGACTGATACCTCCTACAAGAGTTCTTTTGAGCTTACCCCTGGAGGGGCTTCTGTTCATGAACATGTCAAAAAAGGGGTGGGGTGCACACCTGAGTAGAAAGTTCTTTTCAGATTTGTGGTTGCAGGACACATTTCATCTGCACATTAGTGCCTTTGAGATGCAAACAGCCTGCTTAATGTTGCAAGCATTCCAAGACAGCTTGAGAAGGTGCTTGGTGGTGTTCGTGAGCAATAACATGACCGTAGTTGCCTGTGTCAAAAAATGGGGGCACAGTGACCCAGACCCATGCCAGTTGGCGTAGCATATTCACAAGTGGGTAGCTTTACAAGTTGTCAAATTGTCAGCTAGATACAACCCGGGCAGGCAGAGTATACTGGTGGTTCAACTCAGTTGCTGGCATCAGGTGGTGGGGATGGAGTGGTCTCCGAACCCCCTAGTAGCAAAGAGGTTGTTCAAGTTATGGAGGTTCCCCATGATAGATCTGTTTGCAATTAAATTGAGCATAAAACTTCCCATCCTGTGTTTCACGGTCCAATACCCAAGGGCAGCAACAGAGGATGCATTTCAACATCCCTGGGATAATCTGGATGTATACACCTTTCAACCCTTCAACCTCCTTGTAGCTAGGGTCATCGGATGACTGGTGGCTCCTCATTGACCATATGCCAGTTAGTACATAGATCTCCTGACACTCCAAGTTGAAATATGGAGAGAGAGTTGTTCATGTGTCCCATTCTCCTGTCTGGGTACCTCCATCATTCTTCCACAGACATGTAGGCAGTCCCGTTATTGGCAATCCGTTTTTACGGCGCTTGTCTAGAGACGAATTGGTGATTTTTGGCGGTGATTGCCATTTATCGGCTCCATTAATCAGGTATTGGTGCCTATACGTACCTAACAGAGGCGCCAGTCTCTGGCTATACCCAGTTATCAGCGCTGATAAGTGCCGAGTCGGAACGGAACCCCCATCAATAACTGGGGGACTGCCTTTACCAAGGAAAGTAGGCCATCTGTGATTGGCCAGAGTACCTGTTAAGTGGACCACAGACTTTGTCTACCTTTGCCAAGACAAGCAACTCTCAGTTGCTTCAGTATAAGGCTATCCCTCAGCCTACCCTCTGGTTTTCAGACTGAAGGGGTTGAATCTCTACAACTAAGTGGAGTTATGCATGCTTATGAGAAACTTCAAAGGCTTGCCTTTCCTGATAGCTTCGGCCCCCCAGAGTGGGACACACCATGTATTAAGGGGGCTAGTTACTTTGGGGTAAAAAATCATAAAAAAACTTGTGAATTAAAGGTTGAAACTACATATATAAATACTACGTTATTGTTTTTTTGTAAGAGGTTAAATGTCCTGACTTATGATGTCATATAATTATATTTACTATTTTCATTGTAGCAGCCTCAATATTTGGTTAATATAAATGAAGTTTTTTCTCTGTATAACTTGAAAACATCTAAATGCTTCATCATAAAAAGTTTTCCTTAATTATCTAAATGCTATATAGTGTGATCACGTTATTATGGAAGCCCAAATAACATCATTAAATATTTAGTTACAGAACATTTTTATTAATTTTCTTTTTTATATTTGGAAATATCTTAGTGTGACCATTCAATTGCCTAAGAAGTATTAACAGAATGCCAAAGTTTTAATAAATTAGAGCACATATTAGATTTTCTATGAACATTTGATTGTGCGAAAAGAGCTTTTGAGGTAATGGCCCCTAAAGTTTAAATGGACTCTAATTGGTTGGGCATAGAGCGAATTGCAGAGCAATATGCTCTCCCTTTGTCTTTCTGAGGACAACTGACACTTCATTTACTGAGTAACTGCCTGTATTCGTACAGTCATCACCATAACAACCAGAGTTGCCAGAAAAGCTGATTCCATTCTTTGATTACTTATTTTTACTGGGTACAATGAGCATTATGGTTGGATAAAGAGGGACAGTTTTGCTATGCAGCCGGGTGGCAGCACCTTACACCCTCAGTGCTCCTAGGGGCCCCAACAGCCCACAAACTGATCCACAGTGTTTGCTGTGTGTCATAATGGATTCTTGAATGCTTCAGGAAGAACTTTAGTTTTTATTTATTTATTTTTTTTTGTTTTATTTTATTTTTTTTTTTTTACCCCAAAGTAGCTACCCTCCCCTTAAGTGTTACAGAGCTGTAGTACGCCTCCCTATGAACCTGTGTCACTTACCTCAATCAGAGATTTAACACTAGGGACTATCTTTCTCTTGGTTCTGGTCTCAGCGAGGAGGGCAAGGAAGTTACATCACTTGTCTTATCTCATTTGACCCTGAACGTTGTATAACCTTCTCTTTCAATCAAGAGTGTGTAGCTAAGGCTTGGAACTTGTTGGTTCTGGAAGAGAAGTTTGAGGGTTTCTAGATTCCCTCTCTCCAAGACTTTGTTGTTGGAGACCCAGGTGAAATGCTGTTCCTGATCTTCACTGTTAAGTACTAAGTACCTGTAAAGGACTCATTCCTTGAGGCTATACTGTAGGCACAAGGAAGAGGTGTCTAGGAACACACTTTCTTTCCAACTTCATGGGGTTATCCAGAAAACCTATGATTCCTCTCCAGAAGAGTCTAGCCCTCTTGTCACTCTCACATGAGAGCACATGAAGTTATGGGTGTGGGACCGTCTCTCAACTTTTTGAAGAACTAATCTGTGTTTCAGGTAATGAGGGTGGGTATCTGGCATAGCCAGATTACCTTAACCTCACTCTACTTGAGGGATGTTGCCCACAAGTCCTAGGATACCTTCTCATGGGCACAGTGTGGCTGCTTAACAAGTTGTGTAGGTAAAGAGTCCCATTTGACACTCCACATCTCATCTGAGTACTTAAGCTTGGTACATTTTTTGGGAAATATGAATGAGGAGTTACAGTTCTCTGAATTATTGTTCCTCAATGAAGTTCCCTCTTTTTTTTTCAAGGACCACAGGCCATATTGATATTGTCTACCTTTCACCAGACTGGTAGGAGGTCACAGGAGTCATAACATCCTATTCTTGCATAGGCAGCTGGGAGCATGGTATTTCTGGGCAGAATCCAAATTTTTTATTTTTCTGGCAAGGTTTAACCCCCTCCTATGGGGTAAGTCTCCACATATCAGTGTTTTTTTTATCCCCAGAAGGAACAAATAAATATCTGAACAAATTTATATTTTTCCTAGGTATACAAACCAGAGCCTTTCACATAGCTTATCCTTGTAATTGAGGGAGGGTGATGTGGGGAGAGGAAGGCAAAAGAGGGATTATATTCTTCTCTCCCCTGTCTCCACCAGTTGACTACCTTGTTACTAAGATTCAGTGGCTGTTCCAGCTTGCACTGAAGGATACTCCATGCATGAAAGACTCTGGTTTGTATTCCTACGAAAAATACAAATTGATTCAAAACTCAAAATTTTTTCCTAATACTGTATATGCAGCTCCTTAACAATGCATAGTATGTAGCTGTCTCGTATTTTGCTAAATATCTGTGGCAGTTGTTAGGTCTTTCCTTGGTGATATAATGTAATCACCTCACAGTGACTCCAAATGGTGCCGTCTTGAGCTTGGCATGAAATTATTTTGGAGAGATGGTTTGTGGTCATCCCCATATAAGTGCTGGTGATGATCTCGCCTATGGGATGTTTGCATTATTGTTATTCTGAGTTAATGTGGCCACAGTGATATATGGTAATAGTTCTTGCCTGTCAAGGGTTGGTTGCGTGTACCATTTATTGGTTATCTTTCTAATTTTCCTGTGAATGTTGCAGTTGGAATAAGTGTTTTCGATAAGAACTTGGGCAGCCCATCTGAGTTCCTTGTGTACAGTGCCAAGGTGAAGAATGGGTAAGGACTTTTGAACGTATGCTGTCTGGGCCATTAACCCCAGCTATTGAGTCAAAAACTACATATTGCATATAGTTCTTGTTCACTTTTGGTTTATTTGCAATTGTTGATTTAGATTGTGTTTGGGGGCATGCCAATCCAAGAGCATAAAAAATTTTTTTAAAGTATTGCATTTAGATCATGTTTCCTGTTTATTCAGTTGTAACCATTTATAAACTGTGTGATACCTGTAAGTCAGTCTCTCTCTCTTTCTCTCTCAATCTTACAAAGACTTGTGGGAATATTTTCATACTATAGGGAACTCAGCATGAGTCACTTTGTTTCTATAGGTTGCTCATACTGTATTCCAAATATGACCTCAATATGCAGTACATAAAGTTAATATCCCTTAATGGAATGTAACTATTATAACCGTTAATCAGTGAATATAGTGCATTACATAATTACCAAGGGTTTCAAACAATTATTTACAATAGCCTTAGTTCCAGTACCTTATAATGTGTTTCTGATGGTGTAAAGATTTAATAAATTTTCGTTTGCTATACAAAATGAGTAACAATATTGCTGTAATACTGTCTTAAAAAGCTCTGCACATATACACACACACACACATACATATTGAATAAGATTTTTATTAGATTTTTAATGTGAAAATACAAAAATGCAGTAGAAAATGGTAGCTATGTGTTCAGCATAAAATCAACACATATACATGTGTGTACACATGCACATGCATCACATTGCTGTGCATTTTGTTGAATTTGTCTTTTTCTCTCTGGGTATTCTTAAAAAAAAAAAAAAAAAATTTTCAAGTAAGGCCCACTTAAGCAGTTTTTGCATTGCTTATAGTTAAGAGAGAATTTCAGAGTAAATTTTTTATACATTTTGTATGCAGTATACTGCACAGCTTAATGCTCTACATTGTATTCTGTGTTATTTATAAATGCATGCAGTACTGTGTAGTGATGGCATTGCCATTTTACATCCTTAGGATGTTTTTTCATGCTGTCCAGAAATTTCCACAGTTCAGTAGCATCTTGGATGTATTAATCTGGGTAAATGAGAGATTATTTGGATTTTTTTCAACTATATTTTGGCAGAAGATTAACATTGAATACTGTACAGTTTTTTTTATTTAAAATAAAATTAAAACACTAAAAGAAATTTTATTGAAGATTATTACAAGGACCTTGTACCATATATTTAATTTTATGTAAAGTTACTAATAAAAGGGAGTAGGATTTGATTTCTGTTTTACTTGAAAGAAGTTAAAAATTGGAAGGGTCACAGAATGTTTTTTTTTTTTTTAGATAAATTAAGTTTATACAGTAATGCCCTCTATATTTTTTGTGTAATTCTATAACCATATCCTAAAATAAAGATTTTCATCTCCATAAGGTTTCTGTTACTGTATTTATCAACTGCTGTCAAAAAGTTTTGTTGAGAACAGGAGAATGTCTTGCTAGCATCTGGCATGGTGCCAGACATGTGCCACTTTTGTACAGTAAACCCAATGATGTTGAATGTTTTATTTCTCAACGTGCAGGGAAGGGAAATGAAATGCACTGGTTTATACTTTTCACTCTCAAAGCATGTTGTTTAACGGTATACCGTATTTGACGGCGTATAAGACACACTTTTTTAATAAAAAAATGCCCTAAAAAATCCCCTAGTCCTATGTACATAATGTAGGCTCAAATTTAAGAATTTTGGCTGAAATTATACATGAAATGTCACGTAGATGTTGTAGCCTAGCCTAACATTCGGTGTTATCCTAATAACCTATTAAAAACCAAAGTTTATTATAATTATTTATCATTATCACACTTACCATCACCACAATTACTACTGCTAGTATTATAATCAATATCTACGTTGTTATTATCGATATTTTCATTAAAATGTGTTAATATCATTATCGTCGTCTACAGCGCATCGCCGCATTCCACATTTACAGACTTACAGTACGTGTGCTGCCACCTATTGGTGATTATCTCGAGAGCTTTACGGATAACAAGGCTTCGTTCAGTTGGTAGTTGGCAATTCCTGCTAACATTCTCTTTACGCATAACAACATGGCTTCGATCAATTGGTGGTTGACAATTCCTGCTACCATTCTCTTTAGGCATAATAACAAGGCTTCGTTGAGTTGATACTTCGTAACTCGTGCTAGCATTCTCTTTTAAGAATAATAACTGGCTTTGTTCAGTTGCTCACAAGACTCGAGCCGTTACATAGGAAACATTTTTATTTATTGGATTTTACCCCTGCAAATATGGATACGGGAAGCAAGAGGCAAAGTTACACTATTCGCTACAAACTTCAAGTTACAGAATATGCTAAAGAACACGGCAACAGAGCAGCAGCAAGATATTTTTGGTCCTCCTCCTACTGAAAAAATGGTACGTTCTTGGAGGCTGCAAGAACTTCTTTATTAATGTTTTTGTTGATTCCGTTGGTAAGAAACAATATGCATATGATAACCTAATACTACAGTTTTTACTTACCAAAATCATATGAGCATAGGCTAGGAAACCTTTTTTTTTTTCCCTCAATGTCCTGCTGAAATTGGGGTGCGTCCTATGCAGACATGCATCTTATACGCCATCAAATACGGTAGTTCTTTTGATGATAAACATTATTGTACTGTACTGTACTGCATTCTTGTGTATGAAACTTCTTTGAATCTGGATTACTTGTAGTATTTTATCTTGGTAATCAGAACCATGACTAATACTGTATATGCTGGTGTATAAGGCTACCTTTTAACCTTAAAAATGGGGAGTCATCTTATATGCCAATGATAAAAAACAAACCTTAAATCCTACCAAGATTTTTAATGATAGGCTAAGCTCTGAAGTGTCAGTAGTTAACTATCATCACAGCTATGGACACTGTAAACAAAACAACTGTAATAATGGTTAAAAACTGTAGGTAATTCAAGTGTATCACTAGTAATGCAACTATCGATACTGTACACAAAACAACTGTAATTACCATAGGTAATGCTAGATAGGTAATTAGCATTATTAGACGTTAATATAATTAGATGTTAGGATGTGGTGAGCTCTCACTTTGTTACTAGCTTTATCCGGAGTACCATTATTATATGGCAATAATCTTAGACAATTTTGTTATTGATATTTATTGTAAAATGCCTTATTAACATTGATAGATAATTTGAAGTTACTGAGAGGGTATAGATAATTTGAAGTTACTGAGAGGGTAAATCAGGGAAGTCTAACTTTTTTGTTTAAGAAACATAGCCGTTTTCATAGTTCCCAGTCGTGCTTGACTTACGAGCTTGGGTGTTTACTAAAGGCCAATATTTCTTTGGTAGTATCTTATAATCAAACTAGAGGGTTTTGTGATATCGATAATTCCCCAGTTATCCTTAATATCACGATCCTTTTTAATTTTAAAGGAATACATTCATGCAGAATTACTTCCAACAGGTATTACTCCACCGATAGTGACATCACAGGCGTTGAGCATTTGTCATGATGTTTACTTTATATTTTTCCTAGAGAAATACAAAAGTATTTTTTTAATGGTGAGCATTGCTAAACATTTTAAAATCTTGAAGGTACTGCTTCTACACATTTTTAGTACGATAATTCCAATGATTATTGATTTTATTTATGTACCAACTAACTTACAGCACCTGATAGTGTCAGTTTAATAAATTTGGCGCCAAACATACCGCTTAACCTACATTTTTACATGAGAAATGGGGGGTTGTCTTATATGCCAAGTCTCCTTATACGCTGGCATATACAGTATATATAATTAAAGGCTTGAACAATTATCATAGATATTTTAAGTGATAACCCATTCACTGAAAAATTGTCAAACTTTTCAAGCTGCTCCATGCTGAAAGTGTTGTTTCCAAATTAACCTGAATGCTGCTTTTAACTGCCATAAGTGAAATTAATTGTGCCACATTTTATTTTATCTGTGATTCATTTTAATACCCATGGAAATTTTTTAATTGAAGTGTCTTTGGATTCACAAAATTGTTGTATTACAATGTGCTAGTGATGTATTATGGTATGGGTTTGTACTGTTGCAAAACTAACTTTTCTTTATATATTTCAGGAACACAGGAGCGACCAAGAGCAACAAATTCATCACATGATAGTGGATATTCCTCACAACAAAATACCCTTTCCAATCGTAATCAGACACGTATTGTGTTTGGTCGTAATAACAGTGTAGCCTATTCTAGTAATACTGCTCCCTTTAACCAGAGAACTCATAATCCATCTCATCCTAATGATTATAGACGAAATAGTGCATTCAACAGCCAGACAAACAATCAAAGTTATAATAGTTCATATAATAGCCCAAATTCATCCTCATTTTCTGGAGCAGGCACTCAAAACACAAATAATAACAGAAGTGTCAACAACAATTCGGGACATTCTTCAAGTTATGTTCGTCCTTCTTGGAATGGAGGTGGGAATACAGAAAGGGAGAATGCTATTGTATGTACCTGTAATGAGGATGCGATTCTACTCACAGTTCGAAAAGAAGGACCCAATACAGGTGAGGGTTTCTGTTTACAGTATATGGAATATCATGAGTTTTGTAACACAAAACCACATTCTTTATGTAAAAACCCATCAGTCATATAAATGCTCCATAGTCAGAAGTCTTGTCAAACATGCTGACGAAAGGTAGTCAAATGGTAAATGCACCACCTAGAATTTCAGGTATGTATGAATCACCCTCCTCACTTTTCATGTAGTGTGGGAATGGAAGAAGAAACTCTTTAGGTGATTGAGGGGCTTGTTCTTCAGTATAAAAACTGTTATCATAACCCTGTCAATAATATATGTCTCATTTTTAGTTTAGGTGGGAGTGCCAAGTTGCTGATCATCCCCCCTTAACCCTCTAACGCCGAGCCTCTATTTACAAAAAACGTCTCCCGTATGCCGGCAAGTTTAGGGAGTTAGCGCCTGGCGGAAAAAGTTTTTTCAAAAATCACAGCACGCTTAGTTTTTAAGATTAAGAGTTCATTTGTGGCTCCTTTTTTTGTCATTGCCTGAAGTTTAGTATGCAACCATCAGAAATGAAAAAAAATATCATCATATATAAATATTGAAATATATGACCGCAAAAAAAAAATTTTCATATATAATTTTATACAAATCGCGCTGTGAGCAAAACGGTTAAAGCTAACGGGTTATTTTTTTGTATTGTACACTAAATTGCAATGATTTTGGTATATAAAAAATTGTAAAATGATCAAAGCAACACAGAGAAAATATTATAACAAAATGATGCATGAATTCGTAACACACCGACGTAAAAAATTGTTTTTTTCAAAAATTCACCATAAATCGAAATATTGTGCTAGAGACTTCCCGTTTGTTGAAAAATGAAGCTAATTGATTGAATATTACTAGACTGTAAGTGTTTTAGCTTACAATTGCAGTTTTCGACCATTTCGGTCGAGTTAAAGTTGACCAAAAGTCGAATTTTTTCTATTTATTGTGATTTATATGAAAATATTTCAAAACTGATAAAAGCTACAACTATGAGTTTTTTCTGTTGTATTGTACATGAAATTGCGCACATTTTCATATATAAAAGTTTATGTAACGACTAATATAAAACGGTGCAAACATTACGACAATGTAACGAAAGAATTTCCGAGATGTTCGGCAGAGTTACCGCGCGGACATAAGGAAAATGTTTTTTTAAAAAATTCACCATAAATCGAAATATTGTGCTAGAGACTTCCAATTTATTGCAAAATGAAGGTAAATGATTGAATATTACTAGAATGTAAGAGTTTTAGCTTACAATTGCGTTTTTCTACCATTTCGGTCGAGTTAAAGTTGACCGAAGGTTGAAATTTTGGCAGTTATCGTGATTTATGTGAAAATATTTCAAAACTGATAAAAGCTACAACCATGAGTTATTTTCAGTTGTATTCTACATGAAATTGCGCACATTTCCATATATAAAACTTTATGTAACGACTAATATAAAACGGTGCAAACATTACGATAACGTGAAAAAGAATTTCTGGCGGGATGTAAGGAAAGTTTTTTCAAAAATTCACCATAAATCGAAATATTGTGCAATTACTAGAATGTAAGATTTTTAGCTTACAATTGCGTTTTTACCATTTCAGTCGAGTCAAAGTTGACCGAAGGTTGAAATTTTGGCAGTTATCGTGATTTATATGAAAATATTTCCAAACTGATTAAAGCTACAACCATGGGTTGTATTTTGCTGTATTTTACATGAAATTGCACACATTTTCATATATAAAACTTTATGTAACGGCTAATATAAAACAGTGCAAAAATTACGACAAAATGACGAAAGAATTTCTGAAATTTTCGGCCGAGTTACCGCGCGGACGTAAGGAAAAAGTTTTTTTTCATAAGTTCACCATAAATCGAAATATTGTGCTAGAGACTTCCAATTTGTTGCAAAATGAAGGTAAATGATTGAATATTACTAGAATGTAAGAGTTTTAGCTTACAATTCCGTTTTTCGACCATTTCGGTCGAGTCAAAGTTGACCAAAGGTTGAAATTTTTGTAGTCGACGTACAGTACGCCCACTCGCACCCAACAGACAATTTTAGTTGACGTGTATGATCGCCCAGTCGGCGTTTAAGGGTTAATATCTTCTAAGTACATGAAGGACCCAGAATTGAACTTGGGTACTTTTAAAAGTCTGGAACCATGGCTTTGATAACTTTCATGGGGTGGAAAACAAGGCGCTTATGCTTGATAAGTATTTTCATGTTTGGAAAATTAATACATGTAGCATTCATGTGAATAAGCTAGTACTCCTGGAAGTCTATGCCTCTATGATACAACCATGCAAGGATATTAATTGAGGTGGAAGGTGCAATGGTTGCCATGACTACAGGCACTAAAAATTACAAATCCAACCATTTGTGAGTAAAATTCCTTGAATAAAAATCTCTCAAATAAAATCAAATTACTGTTAGCTCTCAAGAAGACCTGCCTCAGCTAACAGATGAGTTACCTGTGACACCTACCACTGTCCTGTGGAAAGAAACATCCTGGTGTCATTGCCTCTGGATTCTTTCGTTCTTCACAAGTAATGCTGGATTGTCCACAGAAGATAAAGCAGAAAGCCCTCTTCATTAACCATGAAAGAAGGAAAGGAAGGAATGGTTAAGTTGTTATGGAACAATCCTGCCTACTTGTCTTTGATGTCCTTGCTATGAGTCAGGTGCAAATTTCTCTTAATGTCCAGCCCTAGCTTTAAGGACTTAATTAGACAACACGTGAATCTAGTTAACCCATTTCTAGGATGGAAACACCAGTAGAAAGAATATCAGCAGTGGTACTTTATTGAGTGGTTCATTTGGATCTTAGTTAGGCTTGTAGGAACAGGGAACAATCCCATTTAGGAGGTTAGAGTATCATCAAAGAACTCTTTTTGGGAAGTGCTGGAAATCTCTTCCACTCACCCACTGTAGGGGTGTAGTGCTGTCAGTGTACCTCACACAGTGTACGGTAGGCATTAATATTACTTAAGGTTCTTTGCAATGTCCCTTTGGCCCCTAGCTCCAACCCCTTTCATTCCTTTTACTGTACCTCCATTCATATTCTCTTTCTTCCATCTTGCTGTCCACCCTCTCCTAACAATTGTTTCTTAGTGCAAATGCAAGGTTTTCCTCCTGTTACACCTTTCAGGCCTTTCTACTCTTAATTTCCCTTTCAGTACTGAATGACCTCAGGTCCCAGCAATTGGCCTTTGGCCTGAATTTTATATTCCATTCCCTTCGACTCACCTGAAGAGCTCACATCTAGTCCAACAGGCAGAAATATAAAAAGAAGAAAATCAGCTGTTAATGGGGAGTACTGTATTGGAGTTAACTCAAACCCTCTCACTTGTGATGATTGATACTTTCAAGTTATTGACATTCAGGTTATAAGTTATATGAAAAGTAATTAGTCCAGTAATCATCATTTTAATGTAATATTATGACTTAGTATGTAACCATAAATTGTTTTGATTTCATATGTAAATACAGTAATACCAAAAGTGAATTTTTTTTTAATTACAGGTCGCCAGTTTTACAAGTGTGCTAAACCACAAGGAACAGGTTGCAACTTTTTCTTGTGGGCAGATGAAGGTGATAATGTAGGCAGTGGAGGCTGGGGAGATGATGGTGGTGCAGGGGCAGCAGTGGAAGGGGAAACAATTTTGGACAAAGCAGAGGAAGTAGTAACATTTCATTTACTCAAAACTCATCTTGGAATAACAGAAGGTTTGACTCAGGTAAGTAGTTTTGTTATGCATTTTAAATGATATTTATATATGTAAAAGTATTTACCAAAGATACTATTTTTTTCTCTTAAAAGAAGTCTGAAATTTATTGTGTGACATAGAGGCTGAAGGTTGTTTTTCATTGACCCATCCTAACCCAAAAAGTTATCTTTGCTAGACAGTAATCAGAATGCCTGAATATGACCTGTGAATGAAGTTTACACTTTATGCTTAATTGAAATAATAAGTAAACAAAAATCGGTTTTGATGTAGGCAAAACCTATTTTTGGTGTGCCAGCGTTCCATGGTGACTAGACTAGTTGCAAAGAAATATCTTTTAGCCTACCACATCTGCCATCTTGTTTATGACCGGGCAGGCAAAAGACTAGCCTCCATTACTCTCTGCTGGTCAGTATAGAGTGATCCCTTGCCCAAATCCCATTCCTTTTCATCAGGGAAGTGGGAGGGTTTTGAGGACTCAACAGCGACTACCAAAAATAGGTTTTACCTATGTCAGAACCTGTTATTTGATAGTGTAGTTGCTTGTTTTGTCCTCAAGGAGCTTTACAAAAGAAACTGACAGGTGACAAAAGGCTTAAGCTCTCAAAATTTTAATCCCAAAAACACAAAGAAAAAACAGAAAACATTTCTGGTCTGAGGTCAAGCCACAAGTTTCAAGCCCCATTCCTTATTCTAAAAAACCTTTTGGGGTTTTGGTAACAACAAGAAACTATGCAAGAACTTGCATTTTTAGGGTGAAGTGAAGTTCTGTAGCGACTTACCTAAGTATGCTGGGTGTGGTTGCAATCTTGTTGCACCTTCCCCAGCAATAGTCAGCATACTCACCCATTAGGAAGACCCCTTGGTTTTCCACTGTAGAACCTGTGGGGTCAGGACTAACCATACCACCTACTGATATGCAGTGTAGATGAATTTATTCAGGCTCATGGCAGTAATGTTTTAAGAATACTGTCTCTGATGCCCACCCTGTACTTTCGGAGACTTCTTCGAAAGAGACGTTTCTGAAGAAGGCCAATGACACACTTTCCTAATATCATGTGACCTAGGAAAGGAATGTGGGTTTTCCTTTTTAATAAGGGACACTAAAATTATTAGCCCTTGTACAGCAAATGGTGTATTCATGCTACGGTGAGGAGAATCGGACCTTCTGGGTGTCTGTCGTGACCTCTAGGTAAACCTTAAGTGCTTGAACTGGGCATAATGTTTTGTCTGCTAAATTGAGTTTTCTTATAAGAATAGATTTCCTTCTCAAAGGAGCCTCATTCTTGGCCAGGAATGATGAACCAGGGGACAGTAACTGATTATCAGCAGTTTGTGTGGTGTATTGTCCCCGTCTAAGAGAGCCCAGTTCACTAATATGGGCTCCTGATGCTAATGAAATCGAGAAGATTGCCTTTTGTAGCATGTGAGTTGTGGTTGTATAGGGTCTGCTGAATTGAGTAGATAGAAGTCTAAGTACCATGTTCAGGGACCAAGCAATTGGAAGGTCTTTTGGGAGTGGGTCTTTGTAGATCAAAAGACCCCAGAAGGGAAGCAACAGCTTCTATGCTGGAGTCAATCCCAAATCCATAAAGCAAGGGTTCCGTTAATGCTGCCTTGTATGCCATGATTTTTGTAACCGCAAGACATTTATCTTCAAAAAGGTATATCAGAAAATTTAAAAGTTTCTATAGAAATCTCGACTGGGCTCTCAGTATGGATATAATCTAACCATATCCTCATATGGACTGGTATTGCCGGATAGATGATGTCCATAACTTTTGTACAAGGTACCTAGCAATGTTGGGTGAGGAGTTTTTACGTAGATAATATTTAAAAATTCATAGGTGAAGTTCTTGGCTCAGAAAGGAGGATGCATAAACAATTTTCCATCCTACCTTCTGTGATAGAACAGCGGATGATAGTGGAATTGATCTTTTCGCCCGTTGTTGAAGAGATAGGAACCAATGCCTGTTTGGCCAATTTGGGCTATTAAGTAAGCTGTTCCTTTGAAGGTTAGGAGTTTGCTCAAAACCTTCAAAATCTGGGACAGTGGAGGAAAAAAATCCACTTATTCCAGTCTTGTAGGAAGGCACCTCTTGCTATTGCTTGATTGTCCAAGTTCGGTGACACATATACTGGGAGTTTGTGATTCTCGTATGTGGCGAACAGGTCCACTTCCGGTTGTGGAAGCATGTTGGCTATTGTCTGAAAAGAGTGGTTGTCAAACATCCACTCTGTTGAGGCTGTCGTTTTCCTTGATAGAGAGTCTATTACGTTGGAGACCCTGTGAGGTGAATTGCAGACAGGTGCCACTTCTTTACTTGTGCCATCCGAAGGATGGCTAGCATTACCATATTGAGAGGAGGTGAGCGTGATCCTGATCTCTTGATACAGGACATTGCAGTTGTGTTGTCTAGAACTGCCAGAGTATGTCTTGTGGAGGTTTGAGTTTTTTGAGAGACAAAAAGACAGTTCCAGGAAATTGATATGACACTTCCTCAGAGTAGCTGACCACCTCCCTGCCACCTGACGATTCTTCCAGTGTCCTCCCCAACCCGTCAATGAGGCATCTATGTGTATCGTCACTCTTACAGATGGAGGAGTCAGGGTGGCCTGTTTCGGCAGAGATTCCTTCCAGGTCAAAGGCTGAAGTATCTCCCCAACTCTCTGATTCTTTTGGTGAGATCAGCCTTGCATCTTTTTTTCTTGCGTGCAATAGCCAAAATTTGTTCACGTTTTTCAGTTGCAATCTTGAGCATTGGATCTATTACTGATGCAAACTGCAGCAGACCCATCATGCATTTTAATTGCTGCCTGGAAACTCGGGGCTGTGCCAGGAACCTTTCGAGGTTTTCCTTATTCTGTTCTGAGTTTTGGTGGGGAGAGACAAGAGGCCCTAAATAGTATCCCAACGCAGTCCCAGCCACTGAAGCGTCTGCTGGGCGTGAGGTGGGATTTTTTCCAATTTATTACAAAACCTTTTGACTGGAGTCTGTTGATCACTGCTCTTAGGTTTTTCAAGCACTTTTCTTGTGGACCCCCAGATTAACCAGTCATGTACAGTAGGTAAGATATTAGCCATATTCCTTCTTTCCCGAGTTCCTGGACAACTACCGTTGCTAGTTTTGTAAAAATTCCTGGGGCAATGTTTAGCCCAAAAGGCATGACTTTGAACCTGTACGTATCTTTCCCCATCCAGAACCCTAGGAAGGGGCAGAAGGGAGCGGCAATAGGGATGTGCCAGTATGCGTCTTTCAGGTCTACAGAAATTGTCCAAGTCCATTTTGAAATGACTGAACGTACTTGGGCAACGGTAGTCATCCGAAACTTCTTTCAGACAGTGTACATGTTCAGTGTTGATAGGTCGAGGATCACTCTTCATTCAGAGGAATCCTTTTTGGGAACATTGAAGAGACATGCTTGGTGGCGAATATACGCATGTTTCTCTATGGCGCCTTTCCTTTTAATGGGCCTTCAGCACGTAATCTTCTAGAGAGGGGTCTGGTTCTTGAAAGAATCCCTTTAAAGGGGGGTGGGGGGATGAGACCTTTTTCACCCCAGCCTGTTGAGAACAATGCTGTGTCCCCAAGGAGAAGACTTCCATTCCCTGTGGTGTCTTTGAAGCCGACCCCCGACCAAACAATTCCTATTGGTATCCCCCTCTCCATACCTCAGTTCAATCTCTCTCTCTCTCTCTCTCTCTCTCTCTCTCTCTCTCTCTCTCTCTCTCTCTCTCTCTCTCTCTCTCTCTCTCTCTCTCTCTCTCTCTCTCTCTCTCTCTCCAAAATATCATTAAAATGTATTTCATTCACAGAAGCCATTTATACTGTATTATTATATTGATAATTGAGCTATTACCATCGTAATATGTATTAAAAACACTGATTGTCCCGACATTTGAAATTGTTTTTACCACCATATACATAACATCAGTTCTCTCTCTTCTACTTGACAAGACGGTATTAACTGGAGGGGTTGGAAGGAGCCAATCACACAGCAGGGTACTAGCTTTTCTCAATACTGATTTACTGAAAGGGTTGGAAGTAGCCAATCACAAAGCTTGTAGCTCTTATGCTTTGTGTACGTACTGTCACTAGTGTATGAGTTGTTTTTTGTTCAATTCTCTCTCTCTCTCTAAGTTCCTCATTGGACGAGTTGGTAGAGTTCTCGGCTAGCACTCTGCTAGGCCAGAGTTCGAGTCTCCGGCCAGCCAATTAAGAATTAGAGGAATTTATTTCTGGTGATAGAAATTCATTTCTTGCTATAATGTGGTTCGGATTCCACAATAAGTTGTAGGTCCCATTGCTAGGTAACCAGTTGGTTCTTAGCCACGTAAAATAAGTCTAATCCTTCGGGCCAGCCCTAGGAGAGCTGTTAATCAGCTCAGTGGTCTGGTTAACTAAGGTATATATCTCTCTCTCTCTCTCTCTCTCTCTCTCTCTCTCTCTCTCTCTCTCTCTCTCTCTCTCTCTCTCTCTCTCTCTCTCTATGAATTACTGGATCATAAAAACAAAAATACGAAGCTAAAACTAAAACTGCATGAGAGAAAATGGCTATGCCTATTTTAGGATGATAGTTTAAGGTATACTTGGAGTTGAACTACAGTAAACCCCACGTATTCACGTTCCCACGATTCGCATGATTGTCTGTGGAACACATTTATAAATTATTCGCTAAAAATTTGGCAATTCATGGACTTCTTCGTCGAGAAATATTAACTAATAAAATTAGTGTATTTTGATGTTATTTTCATGACTAAATACATTTTTTTATGATAAAATTATTTGCTAATTTTCAGACATTATTAAGATTAATAAGATTAAATAATAATACCGTAAGATTACATAATATGTAATAAGATGAAATAATATGTACAGTCATACTCCGAACTTACGCGAGGTTAGGTTCCAGAACCCCTCATGCACGGTGAATTTTCGCGCAAGTTTGGCATGGTCTCTAAAAATGCTAATAAATGCTTATTTCTAAAGTTTAAACACTAAATATGACCCTAATCATGCTGCCAAATTATTAAGTTGAATTTTCGCGCAAGTTTGGCATGGTCTCTAAAAATGCTAATAAATGCTTATTTCTAAAGTTTAAACACTAAATATGACCCTAATCATGCTGCCAAATTATTAAGTTAACTTTGAAATGAAATTAAAGTTACTGTAATTTCATTTAAAAGTTAGCTTAATACATTACCCTTATAAAATAGAAATAAATGGTTGACAAAAATTGAGAGTTGGAAGAGAATTTCTCTCTCTCTCTCCCTTTCCAATCGATCTATTTTTAGAAGTCGTCTCAACCTCCTTTTAATAACTTCTTTATTCTGCGTCTCTTTCTCTTTGTTCTGAAATGCTTTTTCATGAACAAACATTGTTTTATATTTTGACTAATACAACTCTTAGTTATTATGTCTCTGTGTTTTAGAACTATTTGCAAACTAGCGCATTTACACTTCGTAGACGATACAGGTCAAATTAGATCAATTTAAACTATCTACTGTACAGGTAAAGATGTACGTAGAATTAGTAAGTTGTAAAAATGTGTGAGCGCTAACTATGAACGACAGAGAGAGATAAGGGTTGTCCTTAAGAGAGTGAAATTGCTAAGTAACCAATTGGTACTTATTGGTTCTTAGCCAAGTAAAATAAGTCTAATCCTTCGGGCCAGCCCTAGGAGAGCTGTTAATCGCTCAGTGGTCTGGTAAAACTAAGGTATATTTAACTTTTTTTTTTCTCAGTGTTCGCAAATGTTCGCGTCTGTGAAAAACTCGTGTATGACCATTAATTAGGTTCCAATGAAAAATTTGTGTCTGTGAATTCAATTGCAACCTTTCAATTGCGCAAAGTTCAGGGTATTACTGTAATGTTTATCTCTCTCTTTCTCCCTTCCTATTTCAGTTCTCTCTCTCACTCTCTCTCTTTGAGAGAATTTTTATGGTATGTTTATTTGTTTTGTATAATAAATAAATGATTTACCTAATAATAAGTACTAATGTTCAATACTGATAATAATAATATTAATAATATAATAATAATAATATACTGTAATTACAGCACTTATGCATTTCTATAGTAAGTACGTGAAAAAATTTAAACAAACAAATTTCACCGCCACTCTTTTTTCCTTAGTCTTGGAGCTCATGGGGAGGGTGAACCTGTCAAATATGTCAAGTAACCTGACAGCAAGGGTTGGCTGGTCAGTGTTGCGAACCGCGAACCACTACAAAGAATATGTATACTAAAAAATCTCTCTCTCTCTCTCTCTCTCTCTCTCTCTCTCTCTCTCTCTCTCTCTCTCTCTCTCTCTCTCTCTCTCTCTCTCTCTCTCTCTCTCTGCCAAAGGGTAGAATGTGAGAAATAAATAGATAGCTAGATAAATAGATACTTAGTTCATATTGTTTTAAAAACGTAAAGGTACATCTTTGTAAGACAAAAACAAACATAAATTTTTTTTGTTGTCAGTCGCACAGAGAAATGGATTAACATTCCTGGATATTAAAGAGATAAATGCTCTCTATCTCTCTCTCTTGCCCTGCCAGTACAAGGCTGGCTGAATTTAACAAAGTGGTAACTCTCTCTCCTTCTGATTTGGCTGGAAGGGTTAGAAGTACGTATGTATATATTTTTAAGGGTACTAGTGTTCAAGATGACTTTGAAATGATATTTTAATAATACAGTAATAGGATAATAATTTAAGGTGTATTTGATGTAAGATGATACTTTAATTATACATTTGGTATTTGAACTTTCAAGACAGGCAGTTATGAGCATTTTGAGAGGGGGGGGGTTCTAAGTATTCACGGATTTTAAACTATACATGGGGTGGGAGTCTGGAATGCATCCCCCCTGAATAAGGGGGAGGAGGGCTTACTGTATTAAAATAGGAGGATATAAGCAATTTTAGAGAGGGATAACAACTTATTGCAGATTTCGCTTTTTGCCGAGGGTTGTGGTCCCTAACCCCTGTGAATATGGGGAACATACTGTATATACACAAATAAGAACAAGCAAACCAGTTATTTCTATTTTGATCAAACAGTCGTTAAAATACAGTACAGTACATAGTACACAAGAAAAAACTTTTCTTCTGTTTTGCCCAAACATGATCTTTAAAATAAATAAATAAATAGCAGCAATCCTTCAATTATTCAGATTAATAGAGCCAAGGACCTGTTGGATAATGCTGAAATATGGATAATGGAGATTAAAAAAAATCTAGGGGTGTTCAAGGGCAGCTCCGTACCCTTCCTCACCTAACATTGTCAATATCATATACTGTAAATGTAAACACTCAGTATGCTTATAAACAATACAGATCATAAACGGAAAACTCTATGCAAAAGGCAATTATCTACCTTTATTCCCCTTATTTGTACCAAAATATACTGCATAAATACACTTTGAAAAAATGCAAGCCCTTTGTTTTCTCTCTCGTAAATGGCACAGTTCAGTAGGCAGGTAGCCTGACTGTGTTTACCCACAACCTACCATGGTTTCATGAACATTAATGTACTGTTATACAGCAACTTTCCTATCAGTTGTTACCATATTTTACCACCATACACAAGATAGAAAATGTGTGTATGAACTATTGACCTAGCCTAGGTGTTACACTCACAGTATCAAATAGGCTGTTACAACTGTATTTAAGACAAAGGTAATAGTAATGAAATGTTATTTTACTTACAGAATCCATTTATACTGTATTATTATCTTGTTATATCATCATCATAATATGTATAAACAAAACTGATTGTCCAGCCATTGATCCTACTAGCGAAAGAATTAAGAGAATAATTTTTTAGTTGATAAAAAAACTAATGTATTGCTGGAATTATTATTTTTGTGTACATAAATGTAAAATGGGTATACAAAGATATACTGTACTAATACTTAATGTTACAGTAAAATCCCACGAAATTGCAAAACACTTGTTTCCCAGTTTATTTGTTTACTTCATTCTAGATGTTATTTGCCAGTTTTTTTGGTATACCTCAGTTGTTCTCTCTCTCTCTCTCTCTCTCTCTCTCTCTCTCTCTCTCTCTCTCTGTACTGTATCTCAGAACTGTACATATCCTTAAATGAAATATGAATTAATGTATCATAAACATAAAAACACAAAACTAAACAAACTATAGGAAATTCACATTGCATCGAACGAGTGCGTACATCCATGCCATTGTTTTTGCTTTGCCTGATTTACTTTACCGTATTTCATTACAAGTTTAGCTGACTCTAAGAGTGATTATCATACATACCATACAAGTACATGAGAATATTTTTGTCACTGTTGATATTTCATCTATAATCAATGTAACATATTTGAAAGACAAATTTCAAATATAGGCAACGGCAAAACCAGAAAGGCTGTAGCAAGTTCACCAACACCATGTAATAAGTGAGTGCATACGCACCCTACGTACACGATTGCAAATGAAAAAATAAAAAATGAGAAAATAAGAGTAAAAATATGAGAATACTGTAGCATAAAACGTAAATGAAAAAGTAATGGAGTGTATTTACTGTATTACTATACTTAGGCTTCAATGTAATCATACCCCAGTTATTGTTCTCAGTCTGTTTGAGCATATGCAGTGTTACCAACATTTTTGTGAGGCTGAATTCCTTAGACTTCTGAAGCCAAGTCCAAGGCCCTAGGGCATTCATTATGGTCGGCGGTGGGGTTCTCCATGCTCTCGATAAACATGCACGTGCTTGTATGGGGGGTGCTCATTGTTTCATCATCATCTTCAGGCACTTCCTTGTCGCCACCAGCAACTGCAGCCGCAGTCTTGCTGTTGGAGAGAAACTGGAAATCAGGGTCACCACTGCCATCATCCAGCCACTCCCATACACCATCTTCAGGAACATCATCACCTCCCACCATGAGGTGGGCATGGAAGACATCGACTTGAACACATGGAAGTCCATCATGCTCCCTTCTCCATAAAGCATATGGTTCCAGATATGGTTGAGGGTCTCTACAGTGATATCCCTCCAAGCATTTGTGAAGTTGTAGATGGGAGACTTCAGCAAATACAGTACCTTACAAGATTCTCCAATGTCTGTTCCCTGGTATTCAAGCTGTGCTCCTTCTCTGCCTTATCATCAGATCCTAGCATCATCTCCTCCAGTGCAGCTGTTTTGTTGCAGAATTAATACTGTACTTTAGTCCATTACCTTACGAGTGCAGTCGTATTAGGAAGAAAATACATGACCCTAATACTTACGACCTTCATTACTAACCAACTAGGTTGCATTAGACCATCAAGTTCATCATCCATGAGACAAAAGCCTACACCTGATGTCTAGCAATGCCAAGGTCCTATGTCTGATGATGAACAACCTCCTTACAATTACAAAAATGATAATGGAACTAACTGGTTACAGTCTTGGAGGTGAACCAAGACTTTGCCGAATGATACTAAATCACTGGGAGCCTATCCATCAACCCACCCAGGGCATATGGTTGCTTTACATGCCATAGTACCACAGGCTTGCAACAGTGCCCACCAGTAGCATTTGCACAAAACAAAGCAGACACAAGTTACTCAGAAAGCTTTCGAGCAAGCAAATTCTTTTCCTTCTTATTACCCATGTTGTTAGTGGGTGGATATGCCCTAAAACAAGGCCTTCTTTTCTCATCAATGCTTGCAGCAAATGGCAAAATTCCTCTATTCCCTCTTTATAAGCATACAAAGCTTCGCCATGAGTCTTCTTGTTAAAATTCCCATGCCGAATCTTGAACCAAAACAACCAACCTTCAAACACCTTAAGGTCCACAGCCTTATGCAAGCCTGCAAACTTCGTAGTTGCAGCCTTCAACTCAGGATAGCATATGTTTATACCAGCAGCCCTTTGCTGATAAAACCCCTTCAAGGTTGACTGCTCAGTGTCCTCGTGATGGGCTTTAGCTATGACCTTTTGGCTCAGACTCCTTGGACACCTTCTTCTTGAGGTCAGTCATGTACTTCTTCAGTTTGTCCTGGGAAGTATTGATAAGCAAGGCTGACCATGCAATGATGTACTCATCCATTATATAGCGTGTAGACCACCCCACTTAATTCTTGTAACAAAGCTTTTTCTGCAGGGCTAGGACCTTCCTCACCCTCTTCTAGTGAGGTGGGGCCAAACAAAAGATACACAACACAAGTAGGACCTGCAATGCTGCAGGCTCTGCAACAAAAGCCACGTGCTCGGGGTAAAGGACTTTGTAAGAAACGAGTTAGATGTGATAACCCTGGAGAAATATTTATGTTTAATTTTTGTAGTAATTTATAAGTTCTCATGCATTTAAATATAAACATCAGTATGAAACATTCGTATTTTTATTTTTGTACATAAATAATACAAAAGCATTTTACGGTAAAGTTTACTTTTGTACTTTACAAGATGTGATACCCATTTGCAAAGTTGCATACTTTTAGATGTGATACCCTTGCAGAAGTATATATGTTTAATTTTTGAAGTAATTTGTAAGTTTTCATACTTTTAAGTGTAAAATCTGTATGAAAAATTTTATTATCTTTATTTTTATACATAAATGATACAAATATTACAATATTTTTAATGTGCATATGTATCTCTCTCTCTCCCTCTCTCTCACTGTTAGCTCACATATTTTTGCACCTTATTATTTCTCTGTATGTCTTTACATAATTTTAAATTGATTGAATATACCTGTACCCTTTACATACATTACACGTTTTCATTTTATTGAATTATAACGACATGACTTCTGTGATGGAAAGAAAACATCTTTTACTTGACTGAGAGTGAAAAAGAAAATAACATCCCAAGAATTAGGGGTAACATTAGTATACATACGTGACTACTGTAAAAGCGCTAGTGTGTGGCAAATACCCATTCACGATACTGCACTCTATTTTTACGTCAACTATTTATTTATTTTTAAGGGTAATGTATTAAACTAACTTTTAAATGAAATTAACTTTAATTTCATTTAAAATTTAGCTTAATGCTGTACTTTAGAGCATGATTTGGGTCATATTCAGTGTTTAACAGTATGTTAGTCCTGATTTCCTGCTCTCTTTCAGGCTGACGAGTCCTCTAAGAAAGAGGCCCTTGAGTCTCTCCGTGCCTGGGTGGCTGGGTTCGGAAGGACCGTGCCGTCGGGGAAACCTTACGTCCTCGACGCGAGCCTAAGAGACCTGCTCTACCCCGGCAGCCGGGTTGCTGCTGCTGTTCCGGCGGAGTTGGCCACCCCTATCATCCAGCAGATCTGGGGCGCTGACCTTTTAAAAGACCCCTGGCCTGCGGAGTTTGAGCGTCGCCGCCTTAGACTTGGACCTGGGCCGATGAATACGGGCCGGACCAAGGGGTAGGTAGAGAGGTAAGTGAGGTTGCGGGGGCGGGTCGCCCTTTTTGATTCCCCATCATCCTCTGCTTCTTCCTTTGCAGGTTTGTAAGTCTTCCTTCTTGAGGGACAGGGCTCCATCTGCTGTCCCCAGAAGTTGAAGCTGAACTTGATGAGCGAGAAGAGCTAGAGTCACCGTCTTCCCGCAAAGCCTCTCCCTTCCCCGTCGAGAGGCTAAGGTTGCTGTACCTGTGGCCTCCGAGAGCAAACAACCGGAGGAACCTCTCGGGCAAAGGAGGCGGAAGTAAGAGAGGCGCCAAGAGCAAGCCCTCCCTCGCCAGCCTGCTGACCCTGAGCGTTTGCTGCTCGTTGCTCGAGAGATTCTCGGCGGAGGTTGAGGGGAAGCTTTCCAAGATCACGGAAAAGCTTCACATCCACGAGACTCTACTGGCGGATATGGCTCGCTCCGGCGGGGCCGATCCACAGTATGAGATCCCAGATACGGCTGACCTCCCTCCCTTCGATGTAGGGAACCCGTGGCGTTTTGCTCTTCGTGCCATTCGGCACGAAGACACCCTGACTATTGAGGGTCTTGGCACGAGACGTCTGGAGGAATTGGAGTTCTTCCCTCCTGATCTCCTGCCCCCTTACCCAGGCTTCGTTAGGCTGACGGAGGAAGCCTGGGTACGCTCAGACAAGGTCCCTAGGGAGACAGTGATCTTTCCGAGGGACCAGGCGCAGTCTGCTCTCCTGCGCACTCTTGCAGTGTGAGCAGAGAATACCAAGTGAAGCTCCTTTCCAAGGGCAACTACACCGTGTTTTCATTGGGTGATAAGTTGCCCCTCCTCACCTTAACAAAGTCGCTCTGGTTCGTGGCTCAGAGGCTTGCTTTTGATGGCAAACCCTTGCCTCGCTTCAGAGACAGGCTCACATCCTGGTATTCCCAGGGGGTGAGGGATTCCTGGAAGAACCCGTCCACTTTTACTGTGGGTAAATTGGACGCTGACTGTGCGTCTTCACAATTTAGTTAACAGCTTCCCAAGCTCCCGGAAGCTTTGCTGAAGGCGGAGTTTCAGGCTCGGTCTCGGTTGGGCCGGTCCTTGAACTCCCTCTGCTTGACAGAAGCGACCGCCGTCTCCTGCGCAGAGGAGCCCTTCTTCAGTTCTGGCTACGTCCCTGTTAGCGGGGTTTGAAGTCAGACCTGTATGTGATTTATGGTGGCAGAAGTTGGAGTGCGGAGATTCATTTTTGCTGATGCCACCATTCGTCTTAGACTAACAAGCTCATGAGAGTTCTGTCCAGAGGCGAATCTCTTCCAGATGGCGAAGTAGCCAGTGTTCTGAGCGAGGCTACCAGAGCCAATCAGAGCCTTCGCTCTCGTTGGGGTATCTCCGACTACAAACGGAAAACCCCAGAATCTGGCAACTCCCAGATCAAGTCTGGTAAACGTTTCAGGCATCACAAAAGACATCATCACCAGTCGGTCATCCAGGCTGTCCCGGTCTCGGCGGTGGCCCAGCCCTCCACCTCCAAGGCTCAACCCCAACAATACGTGCTGGTCCAACCAGCCCAATCCCTTGCTACTTTCCCTACGTCGTCTCCTCTCCGACGTACAACCCTATGAGAGCCGTGGAGTTCTTTCCACGGCCTTAATAGAGACGCAAGAGAGGAAAGTCGAGCCATACAGAGGCGAAACCTGGCTCTGCGCCAGGAAACCTGGGCGTGGTAGAGGAAACAAACCCACTTCCTCCCACTGAGACCAGTCAGGTAGGTGGTCGCCTTTACTGGTTCAGAGACCAGTGGTCCTTCAGTCCCTGGGCACACATTGTGTCCAGGGTCTGGGTTGAGCTGGACGGGAATGAGTACTAACCACCTGGCCACACTGCGTGTTCCGCGAGTTTTGAAATTCTGTCGGATTTGAGAAATACAGCTATATATATATCTGCCAGGTAAGTATGAACAAACCTTATTTTATCATTAAAATATCATTTTTCCCTCATTTTTCTCCTGTTGGATTGGTTTGGTAGGAGTGATGCTTCAGCTCTTTCAGGTAGTATTTAAGTAAAGTTTAGCTGCTTCTGCCGAGTAGTAAGCATCAACTAAAGCTGCCTCATCAAGGAAAGTTACTTTTTCTTTGAGGAGTTTCACTTCAGTCCCCTGTAACTCAGGATCTTTCGCAGTTTAAGGTTATTAGTATAGGCATCACTTAGTTTCTAGTGAGAAGCCTGGACTATCTTAGGCTTTCTGTGTATCATGGCTTTTGTCGGTTAGGGCGATGGTGCGCCTCAGTTTTAATGCACCAGTAGCCTGCGCATAGTGCGATTGTTTGCATTTTGTTGCAATGCTGCACTCTCACACACCTTTTGCTGGCCCACCTATCACTTGCCTGTACACTTATTGCTTGCACACCTATGGCCTGATCTGGTATCACCTGTGCACCTTTTGTTTGCACACTTATCAGTTACACTCAAAACGCTTGTGTGCCTATCGCTTGTGCGTCTCGATTCTGCTCCCATTGCCTGTGCACCTTTCGCCAACACGCCATTCACTTGAGCGCCTGTTGCCTGCTCGACTATTGCCTGCCTATAGAGAATCTTGGCAAAGCACTATCGTTTCAGCTTCCATTTCTGTAGGCAGGTGGTTGCTGTTAGGAGTCTCAGCAATCTGTATCAGGTGACTTTGACTCCTTATCTAGTTGCTGGAGTCGCTATCAGTTAACAGTAGCTGTTTCGTTTTCCCGATTCCCGTGGGGTTTAGGAACTTTCTTGTTATCGTGAGATTTTCCTGATCAGAATTTAGAACATTTTGTTGAGCCAACAGGTTTCCAACAGAATCAGTGTCTTCCTTTTGAGCCAGAGCAAGTGATTTTGTCGGCCGTGAGTAAAGAGTTTTTATCCCTTGGTGGAAGCGTATCAGGAATTAATTCAGTGGAGTCAACTGCTGCACTTCCACATCGAGCATTGTAGTCTTTGCCCCATTCTGTGGCATATTTTTGGTAGTTAAGACCTATTCTCCTGCAATTGCTTGTGCTTCTATTGATTGATGAATCGGGTGTCTGATATAGAACCAGTGTATAAGTGGGCACAATTTCTTTTTTGAAGAGATTAATTGCTTTTTAAGGAGAGGTTAACGTATGATTTTGTGAAAATAGAACCTTCATTTGGGATATATTTCATTAGGTTTGTCTTGTGTATATTCAAGGCTTTAATACAGTTCAGTGAAAGGGGTGTCTTTTAAGATTTTTTCTTTCTTGCCACCATATATTGGAGAAAGAGAATTACTTCAACATCTAGGGGTGACTTTCCAAATCTGGAGGTAGCATAATAGGGGAAAGAGTAGTCCTTGTGCAGGTTTTTGATTTTGGAGTTAAAGATATTTTCACTGTTCATGGTTTTCTTGCGGAGAAAGTTTTGCCTTTGTTTGCAGCACTTTTTGTCTTTGATCGCTTCTAAGAGGTTTATAGTCTCTATAGGAATCTTTTTTTAAGGGCAGCAGAGGTCTTCTCATCAGGGTCATATGATTTTGGGAAAGCTCTTTGACCTGGCAAGAATCAGGCTTGGCTTCTTTCCTGTTACCCGAACATGGGTCAACAGGTGGTCTCTTATCAGATTCAATGTTAGTTTAAGCTCTCATGGGAAGAAGGATCCAGTCCTTTAGATGCCTCAGCATAGGTCTGTGGTGCGATCATGGCAGATCTAGAAATTCAGGAGTTTAACCAGTATTGAAGGAGGTCTTTTGCACTTACAATCCTAAATTTTTAGCAATCAGAGGAACTTCAAGCAGCATGTATGTAGAGTAGAGCACAAGTAGCAATGCTATTAGGCAAACCATCTTCCCTTCTTTAGGCTGCAATAGTGCTGAGAAAGGACTTGAGAAAAGCTTTCTCCAACCAATAGGAGGTTGCTATGTGCCACCAACCAATGACAAATCAGTATCTTAGCTGATTTGGCCATGATTAGTGCATCATTGTAGTCACATGCTGTGGCTAGGGCTTCTCCCATTTTCCTTTTGTAGGCAAACCAAATTTCTCTACCCTTTTCAAAGTCTTCCAGTTCTGGGATGCGGGCAAGTATCTGTTCTTTCAACCATGTTGGGTGCACAAAGGAAGCAACAACATTTAGCTGTTCCAGTCTTTGTTTGTACAACTCCAGTTCTGGGATGCGGGCAAGTATCTGTTCTTTTAACCGTGTTGGGTGCACAAAGGAAGCATCAACATTTAGCTGTTCCAGTCGTTGTTTGTACAAATCATGAAGTTCTACCATTGTAAAATAGCAGCACCCATCTTTAGTCAACTGCTTGTCTCTTATGTACATCTCAAGCTCAGCAAAAGTATGGGCACGTGCCTCTTGTCTGTACTGCACATAATCCTCTCCAATTTTCTGGGAATTTAGTCAGGCCCTTTCCCTGTTGTACACACCTGTCAGACAAGATGGGTGATACATATGGTCCAACACTAAGCTTGGCCAGAAGTTTCTCATCTAGTAGGTTGGTGGCACATCGTTGCGCCTTTTCATGTAAGGCAATGTCTTGGCCAATCGTATATCTTTGATTGGTGCTGGTTGGTCACAAATAAAGCATATTCCTTCTTTCTCAGTCTTAGATTATTTTGCATCTTCTTCATCTGTCTTTTGGCTACTATGTGTGAATTTTGCTGATGGGGCATCATCATCTTTTGTCTTACACAATGACTTCCTTTTCCTTTCTAGTTTTGTTGTTTTGAACTTCAGCATACATGATTCATGATATGTTGCTTTGTTATTTTCAAAGGTCTGCAGAATTCCATCACATTCATCAAGCCTTTTAGGATGAAATGGTATAGGCATTGCATTTGACTTATAGAATTCAGGAATGTTTGTAGCAAGGGTAACATAGCCAGCACCAGATGCATCAACTAGTCTTTTGCGTGTGTCCTCTTGGCACAAGCAACAAAGCTTGCATTTAGTCGTACTATCTCCCTTCAGGAAAGATGTTGACTTCCAAGATTGTCCTGCCATTTCTTTTGTTCTATAGGCCGAGGGTTTATTCTTTTACCACCTATATAACATATACTGTATGCATTTTCAGATATGGGATACAACTAGGCTCAGATATGTCATAATCCTACCCCTAGCCTGATCATTCATCCAATGTTATTTAATTCCGGTGTGATCTGTACACCATCTAGAAG
This sequence comes from Macrobrachium rosenbergii, assembly GCF_040412425.1. NCBI lineage: Eukaryota > Metazoa > Arthropoda > Malacostraca > Decapoda > Palaemonidae > Macrobrachium > Macrobrachium rosenbergii. The sequence continues at coordinate 22,991,250 of NC_089792.1, forward strand.
ATTAAAGCCCCATCTTCCTTGGATTCGGCTCTTCCCGGCTCCTGGCACATCCTGTCAATTCAGGTGCAGCTGTTTAACTTTGAAGTGGGCTAGCTAAACAGCATTTGGGAAACTAATAACAAATCTTTGCTATTAGCTAGCACTGAACCCCATGTGGAGGTTCACAGCTATAGTGTCAATCAGTGTGCCCTGGTAGTACACTGACACTACACTATTACACTTTTACATTAGGCTTATTACCCTTTTTTTTTTTTTTTCAAAATGAGGATGAAAATTAATTAACTGGGGATTAATTGATTTCTCATCTACAAAAATGAACTGAGCAGCCTGAAGTTACCCCAGATCCATGTATTACCCAACCTTTAGCCTCATATATGAGCTTAAGTACCAATTTTTGGCATTTTGGCAGACAGTTTTGATATAGTGACAGCCATCTTGGATATTTCTATGCTGAGAAATGATGTATCTACATATATAAAGGCTTGTTTTCAGTATTTTAATATAAACTGGGAGTGACTTAGGGATTTGTATGTGATTAATTAATTAAATACCAATATTCAAATATCCACAGGATGCCATTTTGAAAACCTGTCGGCCATCTTGGAAAATGGCAAAATTTTGTGTGGCCGGAGGTTGATAAGGAGATCAAGGGACAAGAAGAATAGTTGAGCTAAGTTTCATGCTTGTATCACCATTTGCACTTTTCCCTTATTTTTTTGTAGTTACCCGCTCCACTAAAAGCAGAGAGAAAGAGAATTACCACTTTGACTTATATTCAACAAGGCTGGCTGGAGCAAAAGAGAGAAAGAAAGAAAGAAAAAGAGAGAAAGTGAGTTTATCTCTAATCTTTCTGACAACAAAAAAATTTGTTTGTCTTTTGTCTTCCAAAGATGTAATACCTTTACTACACATTTTTAAAACACTATGAACACACACACACAAACAGTATCTTTTCCTGAGAGAGAGAGAGAGAGAGAGAGAGAGAGAGAGGAGAATAATGGCTTACGATATCAAAAGATTAAAATCTTTGAGCTTCTGAGGGCAACACTCCTTCCCCTCTGACCAATATGTTAAAGTGCCAAGTAAATTGACATTTACCCTCCCCTTCATTCTCAAGCCAAGGATAAAAAAGACTGGGAATCACTATTTGTTTGTTTAAAATGTTAAAAAATTTACAACACAAATGTTGGAAAATATTATTTAATCTTATTAATCTTAATATATGAAAATTAGTACTTATTAGGTAAATCATTTATTTATCATACAAAAGAAACATGCGTACATTTTACGTCGGAAAAATTCTCCAATCTGAATAAGAGAGAGAGAGAGAATTATTTTTATCTTTAATGTTATTTAATATTATTAAACTTGATATGCAAAGTATTAGTGTGTGCCATAAATCATTATTTTATAAAATGTACCCTCTAAAAAATGCTTATACGGTACTATCACCCTGAAACACTTATATATTTTAATATATATATCATTTTAATATAATTTCAATAGTACTGTAATATAATTTTAATATTTCAGTAGTATCGATTCTGAGCATCTGTCTTCGCTTTAATGAGGTTGGGGTCCGTCCTGAATGGAGGGGAGAAACCAGTTTCTCTCTCTCTTTGAGTTACATATTTAATCTTACAGTATTATTATTATTTATTATTATTGTCAATCTTAATAATATTTGATAGTAAATAATTTTTTTATCATAAAAATGTATTTAGTCATGAAAATAACATCAAAATACACTAATTAGTGAATATTTCCCAACGAAAAAGTCCGCGAATTGCTGAATTTTCTGCGAGTAATTTATAGATACGTTCCACAGAAAATCCCGTGAATCGGTGAGTCCGCCGATCATGAGAATGCGAATAAGGGGGGTTTACTGTACAAGAATGCAGTTATCCCCAATCGATTTACAATATTGCCAGTGGACGAACAGAATTCTGAGAGTTTTATTCCCCAGAACTAACCTAACCCCTTCCCTGGAATATATAGGTCAGTTCCAGAGAATAGTTCTGCACTTGATAATGCGACTAGCATATTAATGTCTCTGAGGTCTGAACAACTACTGAGGTTGACAAGACACCAACAGCCCAACAGTTGACCTTGAAAATGAATCCCAATCCAAGAAATGGGATCCTTTCTCAAAATTGAAGACAGTGAAAAGAGGGAGCTTGAGAAGTCGGACAACAAGGTGAAGGAAGCAAGATAAATGAAACTTAGGAAAAGAATTTAAAGGTGCAATTACAGGAAACCGTGTATTTTGTGCTTACTGGTACTCAGTTGGGCCAAAATCAGCAATCTAAGGCTGGTTGACTTAAAATAGTGTCAAGCTACAAGGCATTAGAACACTGCTATTAGCCCTAAGCCCTCCCCCCAAGTGCTTGAGAAAGGCAGAGGATGACAGGTCCCCAGGAATGCCTCATACCCTTCAGGTACTCCACGGACTCTGATGGAAATATGGAAGTTGCCAGGTAGGGGGGTAAAGGTGTGTGGTGAGAGACCATGTAAGAGAGATCATTGCATTAGTACCTGTTCCATCAGGAGCAATATGCCTCCATCCTAAGCATTCTCCCTACTGACTGGGAAGAAGTCTGGGGAGAATGCACTGGACACCCAATAAGCAGCATGGGTCATAGGCAAAGAAGGAGAAAGGAGAGAAAGCTGCTTTCCTAGGACATAGGTGAATGCTTTTTGGCCTTCTTCCACTTAGGCCAATATTTAATCCATTGCTTTGAGGACCTACAGACAGAGAAATTATATGCATCCAAACACCCCTCGCCTTGCATACTTTCCTGTTCAACCACATTTACTTACAGGACAATCATTGTTCATTCAAAATAGCAGTCTAAATTAAAATTAAAATAGAACAGTCAGTCATAGACAGAAATACAGAAAAAAGTTTCAAGCAGTCGCAAGTGTTAATCATAGCGGAAATATTTGCCGTCGATAATGGCCAAAGATAAAGATGTTTGTAGATACTAGAAGAGTGGATGGTCGACAGCACATCTACTTCCCACCAACTGACTACAGTAATCCCTCGATTATCTCCATTCACCTTATGTCACTTGACATTGTGGAGGGCCCCTAGCACCACAATACATGCATATACTGTGATAAAAAAAAACTGCTCTGATGGTTGGCAATGCTGCCTGGGCAGAAAGAAATGTTGATAATACTGCTTACAGGCATAAACAGGCTGAGAAAGGGTTATGGGGGATAAGAGACCAGGAAAACAGTTTGGGGGAGGCACTGCTATGTGGAAGTGTTAATAATGCTGCGTAGAGGCAAACGCAGTCAAGAGAAAGGGTTATTGGGTAGGTGGAAGGCTGCGGAAGGAGTTTCCAGGGCAAGGGTTGAGGTGAGAAGGCTGTATGGGATGGGACTTCTGGAGAGCTTTCATGATTGTTATTGGCTTAACAGCATGACAACAATTGACACATCATCATGTGTCACTTTATCACATTTAATTGGCTGATATGGATATGTTATCAGTTCAGCAGCATATAGTAGAAGGTACATGGGTGGGTAAGCACTCCTTGCTATTAGCGGAAACAGCTGTGTCATTACACGGTGGTTTTTTTGCTTCAAATGGCTGCTTGAGTATGCATCATGGTAACATCATAAAAATTTCCATCTCTTATTGCTACACTCAAGGAGTATCAGTGCACTTTATAGCAAAACGTGTTCCTCTCGTTTGTCCAGATCTTCGTCAGCTCTCTCTAATCATCCACAAAACGGGTGGTTTGACAAAAGTGTGGTGTGATGCTTCCCCTCATTCTGTTGCTTTTATTGTGGTGCCTGTACCATTGCAGATGCTGTTAGTTCTGTGTGGTGCTGTGTATTCTCTGTATGGTCCTACTTCATCCTAAGAGGTTGAGGAAGGTGCTGACCCTTCAGAAGAAGCTTAAAGTTGACAGGAGAATCAAGGCAGGATGGTCCATGGGGCATATAATGGGGAAGTATAGCATAGCCCAGTCAACCTTTCAGGATATCATGAATGCCAAGGACAAGCTGAAGAAGTACATGATGGACTTGGGGAAGAAGACATTGAGAAGCCAGGGCTGGAGATTGAACAGTCGACCTTGATCTGTTTTGTCAGCAACGGGCAGCTGGTGCAAGTGTGCAGTGCTGAGTTGAAGGTTGCAGCTACAAAGTTCACAGGCATGCATGAGGTTACATACTGACTTTAAACAGACCTGAAGGTTGGCCATTTTGGTTCAAGATTCGCCATGGGATTTTTAACAAGACTATTGGCAAAGCTTTGGATGCTTCCAAGGAGGAATAGAGGAACTTTGGCAGACATTGCAAAACTTGATGAAAAAAGGCTTTGTTTTGCATCAAATTTACAATGCTGACAAATCTGGTCTATTCTGTTTGCTCTTTACCCACTAACACCTTGGCTGATGAGAAGACTTTACCCAGTCAAAAGCTTTCAAAGCAACACGTTTATGCTTTATATGCAGATGCTTCTGGTAGCCATTGTTGAAAACCAGTATTAGTTGGACATGCCAAGCAATCACATGTGCCTGTGTGGATTGATAGATAATCTCCCAATGATTTGGTATCATGCTGCAAGGGCTTGGTTCATATCCAAGAGCATTTCCAATTGGTTCCATAATCACTTTTGTAAGGAGGTTGTTTGTCATCAGGAACAGGACCTTGGCATTGCTAAACATCTTGTGACGGCTTTGCTTTTTGACCATGCGAATGTGTAATCACAACCCAGTTGGTTGACGAAGGTTGTACTAGGGTCATGATTTTGCCTCTTTATATGACTACACTCATTCAACCAGTGGATCACAGTGGTATTGTTGCAGTGAAACACCTATACTTGGAGGAAATTCCTTGAGGAGGTGATGGTGTTCAAGGATGAGTAGGGAGAAGAAGCAAGACTTTGATGCCTGGGGGAAACAGACACAGGAGAATCTTCGAGGTTACTTAATTAATTCTGCCATCTATAACTACACAGATGCTTGGAAGGACATCCTGTGCAGACCCTGGAGCATGCTTGGAACAGCATACTGAAGGGAGAAGACGGCATGATGGACTTCCATGAGTTGTAAGTCGATGACTTACATGCTCAGCTCAATGAAGGGAGGCGATGACATTCCAACAGATGATGTACAGGAGTGGCTGGATGATGACAAGTGGCAACCCTGGCTTCCAACTGTTATCCAACAGAGTTAGCTGCTGCTGGTGAGACGGAGGAGGGAGCCCCTGAAGAAGACAATGACAAGGCTGTTTCACAACCATTGCCTTTTTATAAACATTTGGATGGTCTTTGACACATTCATCGATACAGTGGAGAATCCCAACATTGGCCAGGGCAACTTCCCCAGGGTGTTGGAGAATTTTTAAGAAGTTCGAGAAATGAGACAGATGGTGAAGAAGCAGAACAGTCGTTTCTTTTGTCAGAACACCCTCTGCATCTTCAAGCCTCTTCAGATCCCAAGCCCATCACCACCCACTTCAGTAACATGGTCACTCAACTCAGAAATGCAGGCAAGCACATCGACACTATTATTAATGTGCAAAGTCCGTTCAGCAAAGAATGACATGGCAATGCCAAGTTTCAAAAGCCATGACTCTCCAGGCACCTCTACCTCTCTTCCAATCAGTTCGCTGCTTAATGTCTCCCAAGTCACAGGGAGTACAAGATGTACAAGACCACTAAAACATACTGGTGCTGGAGGAGGGGAGGAAAGGAGGAGGAGGAGGAGGAGGAGGAGGAGGAGGACTTTGTAAATGTAAACCTCCTCACAAGTTTTTAAGTTATGCTGTTATTAGCAGTTTCATCAGTGCACACAGGTAAGTGAGAGAGAAGAGTTTTATTTTAAATTTTAGTGTTGTATTTTTTAATATATTTAGTTTTCATAATCAATCAATCAGCAGACAAGAAAAACAGAGACATGTGATATATGGTAGTGTACTGTAAATACAATACACCTACAGTATTATGTGTTGGGTAAGAGAGAGAGAGAGCTTTTTTTTTTGCATATTGGGTAAGAGAGAGAGAGAGCTTTTTTTTTTTTGCATAATGTATTTTTTAATATGGTTATTGTGTTTTAGTAGAATAAGAAAATAAACCCATTATATAGTAGTATACTGTACATACAGCATGCCTACTGTATTGTGTGTTGTGTACAAGTGAGAAACAGAGGTTTGCTTTTTTAGGTTTGCTTTTTTTGTTTTTAATGTATTTTTAATTTTTTTTTTTTTGTGAGAAACAGAGGTTTGCTTTTTTTGTTTTTAATGTATTAATTTTTTTTTTTGCATGTTTTTCCTATACAGTACATTACAATATTGCTAAAACAGTAAACAATAACATAATGTACTGTATATACAGTACACCTATCTTATTGTGTATGGGAGAGAAAAAGGGTGCTTTTTTTTTGCAAGTGTATTTATGGTATATCTTGTTACAAACACAGGAAAAGATGAAAAATTGGCTCTTCATCAAGCTTTCAGTTTAAAGTGCAATAGTTGCTGTTTATAAGCATATTAAAATTTTAGTGTTTACAGTTATGTATAAGCATATTTAGTGTTAACCGTTACATGCAGTATTGACAAGGTTAGGGAGGAAGGTTACGAAGTTGTTGTTATATGTCTGAAGTGTTTTGTTTGCCATATCAAGAAATAACCATTATCTGGCAGAGCCTTGGCTCTCTTGATATGGCTATAGAAGAGATTACTGTACTTTGTTGACAAGTTTCAGCATCCTGTGCTATAAGTAGATGGTTTTCATTCTTATTGAAACAAAGAAATTAAAGAAAATCAATTAAAAACTTGTATTTGCCTTTTTATTTACAGGGCTTTCATTGTCTCGGCCAAACTTCCCAGAGCAGTAGATAGAACTATAGCATTGTGTAATTTACATTTTTGCTTATTTCCATATTCTGCATGCTTGTGGTACATTGTTGCAACATAATCTGCTTCTGTGGTTCAAGAATTAAAACATCTCCAAAAATTACACTCGAGTTCTATTTTGAGAAAGATCAGTTGTGTGAGGTCAGTCAAGGTGACCACTGATTTCTGGGATAGCTTATCCAAGGAGTAATTCAAGCTGACTACTATTAAAAGGTACAATCTTGAATGGTGACAGCTATGCGTTCTGAATTCCTTTGGAGTAAGAGACTTATCAAATTGATGCTTAGATAGCAACTTTGGGAAAAATGTTGAGCAGTGTAACAATCTTCCAGCACATAGTACAAAGTTGATGAGGCTCTTAACTGCTTATGTGGAGCAAATTGCTTTAATACCCTATGCTTTGAACTTAACCTGCAGATATTCTTAGGGAAATAAATTAATTTTAACTTGTTTATTCTAGGAATCACTGTTGAAAAATAGCTCAAATAAAATTTACACAAAAAAATTAATTTGTTTATTGTAGAAGCTTTTTCATCAAATAAGTACAATATAAAAAGTTAATAAAATATATTTACAGTTTTGAGAATGTCACATGAAATTACATACAATGTCAAAGTGAAATTTACAGAGGTTTAGAGATAAAAATCACTTTCATATGCAGAAAAAATTATATCATGAATAAGTAGAATAAATGATTTTATTACAATTTCACATTACATATATACAAACATTTCACGGTACTAAATATGTGTAAGGCACAGTCTTGCTTAACATCATGCATAAAATGCAATTTTCTAACTCAAAATTTATATTTACAATTAGGATGTTTGTTCATTCCTAAATTGATATGTAGATGTTCTAAAAGTATTCCTTAAAAATCTAGTTAAAGAAATTTCATGTAAATACATAAACTGATCCATCACGAAAGATCATGTAACTGCAACATTATGATCCACCTTCAGGACAATTACGACGATCATGACCCTCTTCACCACAGGCACCACACTTCCGTTTCCAACCTGTGGATCCTGTGTCTCTTTGTCTTGTGCCTCCTCTACCACCTCCAAATCCTGAAAAGTGTGTGAATGTTAATTAGCTCCTCAAATTTTAATATAACTGTGCATACCAGGGAGTAGAAAATGACAAATTTTTAAGTAATTTGTATTTTTCCTAACATACAAACCTGAGGTCTTTACGTAAGGGATTTACTTTCAGTGCAAGCTGGAGCTGGGCATTTAACTAAAAAGTAGGTGGATATTGGTAGTTGGCTACTGATGGTAGGTAAGGAATCTCCAGCCATCCAGTTGGTACACATTCACTTTACCTTTTGGCCCAGGAAGCAGAATGAGGGGTGGCTAGAGATGGGCCATTTATGTAAAGACCTCAGATTTGTATGGTAGGGAAAATACAAATTACTTAAAAATTTGTCATTTGTTCCTACGCGCATACAAACCTTCAGTCTTCACATAGGGAAGACTTACCTTCTTGGTGGGAGGATCCTGAGCAAATCTCTGAACTAACTGGTAGTTTGCCTCACCTGAGGGCTCTTGGGAGGAATCTGAGCAAATCTCTGAACTTGCTGGTAGTTCGCCTCACTTGGGGGCTCTTTCCTAGTCATGATCTGTTGAACATGTGTGATGTTCAACTGCCTGACTTCTGGGCCTTTCGAATAAATGGAATGTAACATCATTGATTCGAATGATAGGCTTTGATGAACCCATATTGTCGGGACAATAAAGCTGAAGATACCAATGGGTCTGTTTATTGTCAGTCCCTCTCTCCCCTTGCTAGATTATAGACAGGATACTCAGTTATCTAGAACACCTACAAGCATGCCCATGCAGCATGTGACAGTTTGCTAACTGTCCCTTGGAAGGGTATCAAAGAGAAGGTAGGAGGCCAGTTCCACACACATCCCCTCTTTTGCAGCTGTACACCTTAGGCGAGATGCCACCTGTCCTCAAGAGCTGGGTGAGCTGCATGACTGTTGAGCAGCAACCACAGACCCCAAGGAAAAAGAGTCCAAGGATCTATGGGCAATGAACCATAGGTAAAAAGGAAGCGAATGTGGTCTGTTGTGACCACATTCTAAGCTTGGGGCAGACCAATGCCCCTGACTTTATGAAATCTTACCTGGAATGTGTTGTTGTCCACCACGCCAGCTGTGGAGTGCGTCCATTTGATCATTACATAAAGTCAAAAGAAATGGAGCTCTTAGACACCACTTCTTAGCTGAGCCAGAATTAATAACAACTAAGTTGTAGGCACCTTGTCTGCAGGTGAAGTCCTTAAGTGGTAACGCAAAAGGCCTTCAGATACTTGGTAGCCTTTAGGGTCCTGAGAAATGGAATGCTCATACCCTGTTGATCACCCAGTGAATCAGGCAGAACGATGGAAAGTCGTAAGCTCAAGACTTCAATCATGGATTCGAAAGACATCTCCTAGATGCCAACAGCATCTGGAGTTCCCAGGAGGTCACCTATCCAAGTACTGACTAGCCCCAATGTTGATAACCATGGCTGTGAAAGACGCTCTCCTAGACACCAACAGCAAGACAGGTCACTGGTATGGTCATGAAATGCCCACAGTCCGGAAAGACAGAGCCGAGTAGTAACAGCTTCAGTGTGTTGAGACTGAAGGACTGACCCGACCATCTTCCTAAATCGAATAATCCTTTTGGAATGTCAAGGTGTCAGGGCCAATTGTCACTAACACTGACCCTAGTGACCGAACTTGTCTGTCATACATCCATCTTCCCTGGGATGTGTCTGGTTGACTGCTGTCCTATGTGTGCTACTGCAAACCCGTGAACCTGCATTGTCAACTGAGATGAAAGGACATCCCCACCTCTTGTTGACTATGGAACTACCATGGTACCGTTCCTTTACACTACCATGTAATGCCTATCCTCAGATCCTGAGGCTTGAAGAGCTAGGAAGATTCAGGTTATTGAGATGCAGATTAGGTCTGGTTAGGCTAGGTTTAGTTTAGGCTAGGCTAGGTTGGGTCAAGCACCCAACCCAACTTAGCCCTTTTGAAGTGCAGGTGACTACCTGCGTTATGATACTATGAGGCACGAAGTTCCAGGACACTGAAGTATAGGTTGGGTTAGGATAGGCTAGGATTAGTATAATGACATTCCAATGAGATACTTGTCATCCAACCAATGGGCTAAGTCCTGTCTCACTTCTCTTGACAGAGGAAGGTAAGGAATGGGGAGACCTTTGTTGAAGACCAGGACCCCTTCAATCTCACTACGTGAAAGGAGGAGGAGGAGAAACTGCCTATGAAGAACCAGCCTCTGCAGTGACGACAGCTGACCCATTAGGGCTTGCAACTGCTGAGCTGGTTGTCCCTGCTGAGACAAGGACAACCTTCCTGCCACATCTATTAGCCTTACAGATGCTTATTCTTGCTTGGGTGAGAGATCGGACTTCTCTGGAACATGCAACTCTCAGGCTGAGAAAAAATCCGAGAAGTCTGCCCTGTCCTAGAGATGCTTAAACATCAGGAGAAGTATCCTGCATGCACGTCCTAGTCGAAGTCAAGGTGAAGAGTCAAATGAAAAACTTGGGGAGAGGTTGAAGCATACAACAGATACAGGCATGGAGCCATCTTCTCTGAAGAGGTACGAAGTCTCCCCGGAAATGAAGCAGAGGAACTTGCTGAAAGGTTGATGGTTAAAGTATTCAGAAATACTCTTCCTTCAGACTCAACAAAGGAATCAAGTCTGACTCCTTAGTGGTTGCAAGTACTGAGCATGTTGTTTCTGTCTTGAACCAAGGCTGTTGAAACTGGCCAGGGAAGAAATAATCTATGACTCATTTCTAATTACTGGGCACCTTCTCTACAAGAGAGGGATGATTGTAGAAACTGGGAACTGGATTGTACAAATTCCACAACATATTCATACAGTATAACCTTTAACTTCCCCGCAGAGGAAACATCAACAAGCCAGAACACATTTGTGGACATGGACCGGATGGTTAATGAAGAGTGGTAGGAACTCAAAGGGAAGTTGATATCCTACCAAAGGACATCTACTACCCAGATTTCAGTCACTGAAAATGATCCTCAAGTCTAATTGCACTCCCTACCGGTGGCCAAATGTGGGGAGGAAAGCAGTCTTAGCATCTTACTCCTATTTCTTACCCTTGCTTCCTTTTGAAAGGGATGCCTTCCAAAGGGACCAAAGAAATCATTGACACCTCTCGAATCTATTGCAAAACTTGGTTGTACGATGGCCAGTGGCTAAAACAGATTCCAGAATGTATCATTCTGAGCGTGACTCGAAAAAGAGGATCGACCCTAGCTCTGACGCTTCTACCTGGCACACTCTTGGTTCCCTGTGTACCCCCATAAATGGACAGTACTGATAAGTCTCAAACACGTTACAAAACCTTCGAATGATTCCAGTCGACGTTACAACTGAGTCATCGAGAGACATGGCCAAAGAGGGAGGCATAGAATACATTCAAGCCGATCTGAAGACCAAAGAACTGAAGGTAGATGAAGGCTACAGATGATCTGTGGAAAGGAGACAACACTGTACACGTCCCAAAGAACAGTCATATAACGTGGCTGTGAAAAAAGCTGCTGTGAGGGAAGCGGTCCCAGTCTCGAGAATGGGGACAGGGGACATCCCTTGTATGTTGGGAATGGTCTCAGTCAGGCGAGGGAGGCTGAAACTGCCCCTCAGACACAATGATAGGAATGGTCTCGATCAGGCAAGGATGGCCGAAGTTGTCCCTCAGACATGACATCATCTCCTGTAGGGCCACTGGTTCATCATCTCATGGCTGTGGCCTACGTCTTCATCCTATGAAAGCACCTGCTGAATAATGCAACTCCCCACTCTTGAGGAAGTCAGAAAGGTACAGAGATCCGAAGAAACCCATGCTTTCAAGACTGGAATCATCCTAACTACAGAAGAGATTCTAAAACCAAGGTTGATTAGGAACAATTAGACCTTTACATATGGGATTACTTTCCCATATGTAAAAACCGAGGCTTTGTATATGTGTAGGAACAACCAAAGTTGAGTAGGAACAAATTAATTAAATTTCCTATCCTACCTGTATAATGTCGAAGAACCCATGGATGAACACAGTCATGAAAGGATGACTATTGTAAGGGTTTGGGAGAACAATCCAGTTCACTTGGACATGGTTGTTACTGGAAACAGATGTTGGCTGCTCTAGGAAGATTTCTGTCGAAGTCATCCAATGGTTTCACTTGGATGTGACTGCTGCAAAATCACGGACATGAGCGGGAGAAAGAAAGCAAGACATGCCCACTATTCCACACGAACATGGGTGGGTGCTGTGTGTCAGATGTTAACGGAAGCACTGTCAATGCCTGACCATGGAGGTAGAATCGCTCTGTAAGGTGATCTTGTTCACCAGGGGACTCTTCTTGAAAGGAAGAGCGGAGGTGCTGCCCCGCAGTGCCATGGAGATGATGTTGATCTTGATCACAACCTCGTGGAATGGGGAAGGGGAGATTACAGATGTTCCCATGGATGTCTGCCAACCATCCATGCAATCATTGTGGCAGGAAATGTTCTTTGAAGGGCAATCCATCCACTATGAAACATTCACATGAAAAAGGAAAATACTCTCACAAGAGCCATCTTATTCTTCTCTAAACCTCCTTGTGAATGTTCCTGGGGCTTGAACCAGATGGAAACATCCATGTACTTCAATGTTCACTCAGGGAAATGTGAAGGAATGAGGAAACATCCATGTACTTCACACTCACTCAGGCTATGGGAAGGTAGAAAACAGCTAAAACAACCAGAAAGAGTTGTAACTCAGTTGTGCAACAATTGTAGAAAGGACATGGTAGTGCAAAAATCTGCATGAACATGCTGGAGAGCGAATCTTAGGCTAAGAATGTTCAGGTGAACTGCAGCAATGTCAAAAAAGTTTTGGCCCTGCAAGGTTGTGGCAAGGCAAGGCTACAGCTGCCTACTCAGGGCCTCTCTTCCTCCTCATACAATGTGAAGCAAAAACATGGTCATGCAACATTGCACAGCTGCAAATTCTTCCTTCCTTGGAAAGTGTATATGTTCAGCTTAGGCATCTGGAAAACTGAGTCAGCATCGCTGAAAACGGCAACCAGGAACTGTTCTCAAAGGAAAAATGCAGGGAAGAGAAGTCCAAGTACACTAGGAACTACTCTGGCACTGAAGGAATGCTCTTCTCATGTCCTAAAGGACAATGGAAGGAAGGGGAAAGAAGACTATCTGGGCAGAAGCAGCACTGACGGCAGACGTACAGATGGGGGAGGTACATCTAGGGAAGACATGGTTGTGGCCTACAGCAAAAGACGAAGGAAAAGGCTCGACTCAGCAAATCCAACGTTGAAAGCTTGGCTGGGGGGGAGGGGGTGTGAAGCAGCTCTTGAAGCTATGACACAGCAATGCAGCACACACACACACACCCAAACCAAAATCGACTAGCTGAACTTGGCTCATTGCCTGTCACTCTGATGGTGAGTCAACTTCCTCCAGTCACTATGTATTCTTCCACCCATTGTCTCTTGAAAGGTAGGAAAGAAGACAGAGAAACTGCAATACAGCATATGATGACAAAAAAGAGCAAGGGAGGCTAAGAAACTTCATCAAGGAAAGCTTCCCAGGATGAAGGGAAGGAGCTTAGAAAACCCCCTCCAACAGAGCAAGAACGGTAGACAGGCTAGCTACTGGTCTTGGAGAAGACTTCCCAAATTCAGTAACTCTGTCTAAAGGTCCTGCAACATCAATCTCCACTTCTTTCTCGTGTCAAGGGAGAATCCATGCTGGAAGGCAAGCAGAGGTCTCATACGACAGGTTACAAAACCACCATACTGTAGCAAGAGAACCCTCCTCCATCTCAGTGCTGCTTGAATTCTACACCATCTGAAAGACTAAAAACTTACAACATTCCGAGTAATTTTGTAGCTAAAAGAAAAACTGCTTGTTCAGAGAGAATACACTTCAGAGCAAACAGAAAAAAAATGAGAATAAGAATGTTTGATAAAACGAGGTTGAGAAGACATCTAAAAATAGAATGGTTGGTGGTGAGAGACAGGCCTCTCTCGTTGGGTGCGTAATAGAAAAAAAGATATAATAGAAAAATAGAACAAACACCAAGGCTAGGTAAGACCAAGCTGGGTTTGCATTATACTGAAAGGCAAAACCAAGTTAGAGAATTAAAGAAAAAGGCTCATAGGCTAAAACGTGAGTTGATAACTACAAAGCATAACTGTGTAGGATTAACTATGCTGCAAGAAAGAGCAAAAATAACAAAATGTAACAGAATACTGTATAACTTGTTTCATTATTTCAAAATGGGCAAAATACCCCAAAACAAAAGTATATAAAAAAAAGAAATGAGTCAAATGGCAGGCAGCAAAAGAGACCTATCTTTCTCAGATGCAGCCAAAAGGTAAAGTGGATTGTACCAACTGGATGGCCAGGGATTCCTCCCCCACCATCCGTAGCCAACTACCAATATCCACCTTGTTTTTAGTTAACCCTTAAACGCCTACTGGACGTCATACGTCGACTAAAATTGTCTGTTGGGTGCCAAGTGAGTAAACCAAAAATTTCAACCTTCGGTTCTTAGCCAAATGGTCGAAAAACGCAATTGTAAGCTAAAACTCTTACATTCTAGTAATATTCAATCATGTACCTTCATTTTACAACAAATTGGAAGTCTCTAGCACAATATTTCGATTTATGCTGAATTTTTGAAAAAACTTTTCCTTCAAATTTCAGAAATTCTTTACAGTGGTCTAAAGTTTTAAAAAAATGTGTGCAATTTCTAAAAATACAACAAAATACAACCCATGGTTTTATCAGTTTGGAAGACATCTAAAAATAACTGTATGGTTTGGTCAACTTTTGGACTGAAATGGTAAAAAAACAGGCCTCTCTTACATTCTAGTAATATTTAATCAACCTTCATTTTGAAAAAAGATATAATATTTAAAAAAAAACAGAATCAAAAATTCTTTCACCAAATGTTTGCTTTATATTTGTCGTTACATAAAGTTTTATATATGGAAATGCTTTCATGGGTTTCATTTGTAGTTTTGAAATAGTTTCAATAAACCAAGTTAACCTTCGAACTTTTAACTCGACCGAAAATGGTAAAAACGCAATTAAAGCTAAAACTCTTACATTCTAGTAATATTCAATCATGTACCTTCATTTTGCAACAAACTAAAACAATATTTCGATTTATGGTTAATTTCTGAAAAAAAAAAAAAAAAATTTTTCCATAGCATAACTGTTTGTCGTTTACATTAGTCGTTACATAAACTTTATATATGAAAATAACTTTCATGCAACAAAAATAGCTCATGGTTGTAGCAAAAATATTTTCACAAAATGTAACTGCCAAAATTTCAACCTTCGAATACTGTATAAAAAACTTGTTTACATTATAATTTCAAAATTCATTTTGGGCAAAAATTGGAAGTCTCTAGTACAATATTTCAAAACAAAATGATGTCAAATGGCAGGCATCAAAAATTCTTTCATCACGAGACCGTTTTATATTAGTGACATAAACTTTTATATATGAAAATGTGCGCAATTTCAAATACAACAGGTAAAACTCATGGTTGTAGCTTTATCAGTTTTGAAATATTTTCATATAAATCAACTGATAAATAGAAAAATTCGACTTTTCGGTCAACTTTCCTCCGGTCGAAAACTGCAATTGTAAGCTAAAACACTTACAGTCTAGTAATATTCAATCAATTAGCTTCATTTTTCAACAAACCTTGTTTTTAGTTTTTTAAAAAACTTTTTACGGCCAGCTTCAGCATCATTTTGTGATAATATTTTCTGTGTGTTGCTTTGAAAGTTTTACAATTTGTTATATACCAAAATCATCGCAATGTTGTATAAAAGAAAAAAAAAAATAACCCGTTAGCTTTAACCATTTTGTTTTGTATAAAATTAAATTTTTTGTGTCATATATTTCAATATTTATATATGATAATGATATTTTTTCAAATAAAACTGAAAAAAGGAGCCAAAAATAACTCTTAATCTTAAAAACTAAGCTGTGATTTTTTGAAAAAAAAAAAAACAACAACTAACTACGAGTATACACCCAGTTACCTTAAATGAATGAGATGAAATAAATAAAGACCGAAGGTTTGTAAACGTGTAGGAACAAATAACTGTATATAACTAACAGCATGATACAGTATACACCCAGTTATCTGAATGAGATGAAATAAATTCATAATTCTCATTATAATCTCTTGAAATCATTCTTGTGAATGGAATGTCAGTTCTTTCCATCTATGTGTATATCACTAAGACAGGTTTTATGTGAAACCAAAAGAACTCAAATTCATGGAAAAACAACTACAAAAATCCTGAATATTGTTTTTGTACTTGACTAAAATATGAACCATTAGGAAATTTAGCTGCCACATCTTACCAGTGTCAGTAGAATAATTTCCATATCCACTCTGTTGTTCACCCTCTATTTCATCAGCCCACTTGAAAAATCTGCACTGAACATTACGTTCTTTTATACACGCATAAAATTCACGTCCTTTATTAGGTCCTTCTTTCTGGACAGTTAATCTGAAAACGATTAATACATTATCAGTACACAAACTTATTACTGTAGCACAACTACAAATAAAGGCCATGAATTATTTATGGACAATTTTCAAAGAAAAGCTGGTAGTATCTTTATTCAGTTCTTAATGCTACTAAAGTCTGAATCTGCTACTTGAAAGGGAGATTTCAGTGTGCATTTTCACAGTAAATGTAATACTCTAATGTACTTGAGTGTAAAGAGCAGGAAAGAACCAGAGCTTTACAGGTGGTTGTTCCCTAGTGATCATGGTGCTGAAAAATAAAAAACTGTATTTGTTGTGAAGCCAACACAGGTCAATTGCAACTTGGGAAGAGCATTCAAAGTATCAAGATTCAAGGGCATTATGGCTTAGTTAACTTGTGAATTATAAAATAATTAAAATACATTACATAATGTAAATTGTGAATTGTACATTTTACAAACTTCAACTACTTCAGTACTGAAGTAATTTTAATGTTATTGCTATGTGGTACTGTGCTTTGTACTAGAGTTTAAATTTCTTTAGTCCTTGTTTAATGAGTGGAAAATATACGTTGCTTTGCATTAATCTACATAATCATAGCAAATTATCAAAAAGAACCTATTTAGAGAAAAGCATAAGTAAAAACATCTGGCATAATTTTACAAAGATTTTCAAATAGGTCAGCCTACTATGCTGGAACTGTTTAATTCAAAAGGTTCTGTGTGTTAATTCTGTGTAATGTGCCTTTCTATATAGATACTTATTCTAGAAAGACGAGTATTTTTTTTTTATTAAATTTCTTGTGATATAAGTTAGGCTATACCATATATTAATACTGAAAAATTTTCCATTGTTTCCATTACAATATTTTGAATATTTTATCCAGGTTTTTCTGGAGATGATAATGGTATCATCTTCATGTTTTTCATGGCTGGTAGTTCTGAAGTAAAATAGGATATTGTCTAAGAATACCTAAGGAATAAGGAAATATTTTGAAGAAATGATGGATAAACTTTCAATTTTACTGTTTTTGCAGAACAGACATCATATATTTATTCCTATGGGAATAGAAACTGTCAGCTTTTATAAAGAAATACCTTTTAGCGGGAACTGGAAACCAGCTGAAATCTGGTAAAAAGGTGGCTAACAAGTGGAGGTGAAGCCATGATTGCAACAGTATCCATCGCTCACCAAGTAGTGCACTCATTTTTCTTTCAGCTGTGATAGGGAACAGACTTGCTGCAGTTTACTATCGACTGGTAGTTGAGAAATTGGATTTTGGATGATTATTCTTGCATTGTTATTCTCTTGTTTAATAACATCTGCTGTTGCCTTGCTTCTTGAGTTTTATTCCCACTGATAAAAACTATACACCATAACTGCAAAGTCATGACTACCTTGTGGGCTATTATGTCTCCAGTAAATACTTGACTTCTCTAGTTAATTTTGTTGCAAGTGAATTTCTTGTTTTAGGCTTATTACTAGAAAGTTTGGGATTTGCTGTGGTTCATTAATAGATATTTCACTCTCTGACTTCTAGTATACCAATAATGAAGTTAATCAGCAGATGTGTCATTCTCTGACACACACACATACATATATAATGTGCTTATAATATTGATTTTTAAGATGCCCACAAGGCTTAGTCAGTAAGGAAGTTCCTGTGGTAGTTTGGTCTACCAAGGAAAAGGTAGTACTTGTGTCAAGGCCTTTCTAATTTGACTGAGTAGAGGAACAAAGCCTTCACAATTCCTGAAGTTACTGATGATTATGGTGGTCTTGGCTTTACTGACTGCTGCATTAGGAAGGGTTTCCTGATTGCAGTAGTCCTTCTTGGGGAGATTCCTATGATGGATGTGACTTAGTCTTTGGTGCCTGACTTGACCAGCCTTGCAGTGCAAGACAAGTAAGGATAGCAGAGGGAAGAGCCACTACTGCTCTTCTTCGTTGTACACCTCCACCTTAAACCTCACCCTCTTTCTTTGTGCAGGTGAGCAACGAGAAAGGGGAAGTCTAGTCCTTGTGTAAGAAGTCTTGGTAGGTTTTTTCAATTGTTCTCTCCTTTGGGGGAAGGCAGGGGTGCAAGGTCACTGGCAATGATTGGCTTTCCCTGGGGGTTAGCACCATGGTACCAGCCTGCTAAGACTCAAGGTCTGCTCCAGTCTCATCTCTTGGTGAGCTCTCTGGCTCACATTGAATTAAGGCTATTTGGCTCATTTGCCTAGTGCAGGAGTCATCCCATCTCACTGCAACTCTTTGGAGTCATGCAGAAAGGGGTTTGTGCAACCTGCAAAGTGAGGGGTGTTGCAGCCTGTTTGCTAGGTGCATACATGGTCTGTGCATCAGGTTTACCGCTGGCAATGGGGTGTATTGTTCTCTATCTATGGGCAGATGGTCATTATGGACAGGTGAACCAAGTGACTCTTCTCACTGCGGCTCCTCGGGGTCAACAGAAGGGTTTGTGCAATACAATCGGTAAGGGGTTCATGTGTCCCATTTACTGGTCATGGATCTCTTGAAAACCACACTGAAGTGGCAATTCTCAGATTTTATTTTCCTCACTGTGGGCCAAATATCCTTGGGAAGCAACTACGGCTTTGTTCTATCAGTCTCATATACGAAGTTGATCTTCTGGTATACAATGAAGGCACTTCCTGGACTTGTAGCCATAGTCACAGTTAGAGTGTGGTGTTTGGAGAAGGTCAACGCCCTGATCCTGTTTCTCTGGATCTCTTGCCAACTGCACCGAAGTGGCAATTCTCAGAGTTTATTTTGCTTGCTGTGGTCCAAATATCCTAGGGAGGCAACTAAGGTTTTGTTCTACCCTTCAGTCATATATGGAGTTGACCTTCTGGGTATACACTGAAGGCACTTCCTGGGCTTGTTGCCATAGTCACATTTAGTGTGGTGTTTGGAGAAGGTCAATGCCCTGATCTATGGGTTGGGAAGTGTCTTCATCTCCAGTAGACTGTGCAAACTTCTTTCACCCCAGGTGTTTGTACCACTGGTGGCAGAAGTGACTCCTTTGGCACTAGTTGAACCAGCCCATGGGCTCTTATTGATCTCCCATTCTTAGAAGCTATGCCAGAACATTCACCGCAATTATGATCATTACTATATTCAAATAGTTTAACTAGACCACTGAGCTTATTATCAGCTCTCATAGGGCTGGCCCGAAGGGTTAGAATGAAACGGAATACCAGGTCTAGGCCATAAGCCAAGCACTGGGACCAAACATCTGTGTGGTGATGAATGAAAATTAAATTTTGAAAAAACATGTACATGTGCTTTAACACTGGAAACATTCATGTTTCTATCTGCACAATTAAAAAAATATGAGTAATGATAAAAATATGATTTTTAAAATTCATATTTTTTAAAAATTCATTAAACACCCTAAGGGTTGTTGTATTTTCATTACTGTATTTACTTGTTAATTTTTATATTTTAATAAATTCAATTACAGTTCTTCATGGATATTAAAATGGGAGTAATTGAAAATGTTGAAGATTATGACAAAATTTTACTGGTCAATTTATTTCCAAAACTTGATAACCCTGTTGGTTATATTTTGGGAATTCATACAACTCATGTTTAACTGTTATTGTCACTTTGTATTCTGAGCATTTGGGAGCAGGGTTGTGTGGGCTGTTCATTATTGTCACTTTCTATTCTGAGCATTTGGGAGCAGGGTTATGTGGGCTGTTCATTAAATGTCCATGTGTTGGGTGCCAAGTGGATGAATAGTCTAAAGAGTCTATGCTAAAACTCTTACATTCTAAATATTCAGTCATTTACCTTCGAATAAATTGAATTAACAATATTTCAATTTATGTGTGTCTGTTTGATATGAACATCTCAGAAATGATTTGTTTAATGTTTGCAGATTCTTGGAAAAACTTATATGAAAATGTGCATTTATTTTTTCAATAAAAATGTGCGCTGTACAATACAACAAAAAAAAAAAACTCATGGTTGTAGCAGTTTTGAAATATTTTCTATAAATCAGATAAATAGAAAAAAATTCGACTTTTCGGTTCTGTTCAAAAACTGAATTGTAAGCACACTTACAGTCTAGTAATATTCAATCAATTAGCTTCATTTTTCAAAATCGTTGTATTTCGATGGAAATAATCATTTTTAAATCCGAAAATTCATGTCAAAAATTTTCTCTGTGCTGCTTTAATCGTTTTACAATTTTAATATATCAAAATCATCGCAATGAGTATCTTGAAAAAAAAAATAACGTTAGCTTCAACGTTTATCTGCCAGAAAAAAAATACTTGAAAAATTTTTTTTCGCTGTCATAACTTTCAATATTTATATATGATAATGATATTTTTTTCATTTCCCATTTTGCATACTAAACTTCAGGAATAAGCTCCAGAACCTACTGCGGAAATGCAAAAGGCTCGGCACGGAAAATGTGTCAAAAAGTCCCCAAAAAATGTTTATGTTTGATGCCTATTCTTTGAAAGTCCAATTTTCAATACTGTACAGGTAGTCTCCTTTACGTTTTTTTCTGAATTTTTGTATGGAAGTATTAAAACCAAGAGAATCTGATACATATTTCCTCTAAAATTTTTTGCCTCCGAAATTATTCTTCCCCCATTTTCACGTTAGAACCTACTGCTTCTGTTATGAATTTTACAGCTTTTTTGTTGTATACAAGGTTTTAGTGTATCAATTTCTATAAGTAACTCTTTTGGTTGTAATTTTTTGTTGTTGTATACAGGTTTTCTTCATTTTTTGTAAATTTCCTTCTAATATCAGTAATGTTTTATTAATTTTTCCATTCAAACAATCTAGTCATCTCCCTACTGAGTGTTTTAGTTTCAACAATTCTGACAACTATCTGACCACCATGTAACTTTGTTTGGTTGGATGACATTTTGACTTTGTATTGTCTTATCTGCCTCTTATTCTAAGAAACTGACAAAAAATATATTAGTTTCATTATGATCTTGTACATATTTGAAAGGTGAAATATTCCTGGTGTGCTATAGGGAAATGATCACTAGTGTATAAGTCATCAACTGAGTTCCCATCTAGTCTGTCTACAATATCTGATGAACATATAGTTAAGTCTTACCAAAGAAAATGTTCCATGTATTTTTGAATGTGCTGATTTCATTATCATTTATACAGCACATATCATTTAAATCTATAAATTCTTCTATTGTACTTCCTATTTTATTTGGCTCCAATTTCCCAACTACCAGTCGACAGTGAACTGCAGCACGTCTGTTCTCTATCACAGCTGAAAGAAAAATGAGTGCAATACTTTGTGAGTGATGGATACTCCTGCAATCATGGCTCATCTCCACTTGTTAGCCACCTTTTTACCAGTTTTCAGCTGGTTTCCAGTTCCCGCTAAAAGGTACTTCTTTATAAAAGCTGATAATTTCTATTCCCATAGGAATAAATGTATGATGTCTGTTCTGCAAAAAACAATAAAACTGAAAGTTTATCCATCATTTCTTCAAAATATTTCCTAATTCCTAAGGTGTTCTTAGACAATATCCTATTTTACTTCAGAGCTACCATCCATGAAAAACATGATGATGATACCATTATCATCCCCAGTAAAACCTGCCTGAAAATGCCAAGATCCTTGTGATGACTTGAAAAGCAGTGGCTGAACCAAACAATGGATTCTGAATTAGAACATCCCAAGCCAATTCCTAGTTGCATGTGAATGTACAGAAAACATAGTTTCAATCTTGAATGGTACAGAAAACATATTTTCAATCTTCCATGCCAAAAGTTGCCTTTGAAAATTGATGAAATGCTGCCACTCTTCCCATTCATGAAGCTCTGCTTAAGATACATAAATCTGTTAATAATTAATTAGTTTGTGGGTTAAACAATACAAGTTTCATGGAAACCAACAATAGGTAGGTAATTATAACATCAACTTGCTGTTTAGAATTCCTAACCGCCTCATCAACAATAATGACAAATAAGGACTGCATGAAATATTTATAGATGTGCTTCCAAATTACATATTTTGGTAAAAAAAAAAAAAAAAAAAAAATGTAGAACCCCAAAACATATCCACTTAATTAGTCCTTAAACAAAATTAATCACAAACCTTTTAGCTGCAATACCACAGTTACACTGGACACTGTCCTCATAAGTTGATCCACCACCAAAACCTGCAGATAAAACACCATAATCTTGAAACAGTTGCTAATAGTACAAAATATATTTAAATATAAAATACTTATTTGCCTATTACTGCCATTAAACTATTCAAATTGAAGTAATTGATGAGAACACTCATGTACCTAAAAGTAATGGGAAGTGCTCTTGGAACAAGGACCACCTCTTTCATTTGTTACAATTTTATTACTAATCAATAGGGCTGTGACTTGGCCATTCCTCTGAGGTACTGATAAGGAATAAAATAACTGCATTACATTATGCTAATACTGTACTATGTATTAATTTGTTCTAGAATACCAAATTGTTTTTTAAAATCTGTTGAATATGCAATTAATTGTAAAAAACACTTTTTCACCTCCCTTTTTTCTACAGAAAATACGTTCTCCTGTGTAAGCTACTTGTTTATGAGAAAGTTTTGTATTCCATGCTGATAACCCTATTCAGACGATGTTCAAGTCTGGCCAGCCTGCAAGTTAATATATGCAGTAGGTTTGGTAGGTCTTCAGCTGACGAATCAATTAACTCTTCATGCACAAACTGTGTTCTTAGTGGAAAGGAAGTCTAACAGTATTCCCTCACAATCCCCTATTATCCACATAAGTACTATCTGCAATTTTGCATGCATCTTCATCCCTCCCAAAAAAAACATGGATGCATACACAGTTATTAAAATGAATAAACAGCCTACTGTTTGGTTTACATTGTGCAGGCAAATAAGAAAAAAAAAACTGGCAGCAATGCTGTTAACAGTTCATACAGCACACTGAGAGAGGGGTATTTTGTGGGATGAACCAAGGTAATTTCATGGGGGAGGGGGGACCTTCATCTGCTTTGGAGTTTTCATGACTATTATTGACTAAAAAACATAATTTTGTTTATTGCCTTTGAGTGAATGATAGAGATGTGTCATGACCATGTCACACAAGTTTTGTTCTCTCCTTTGCTGCTTGTGTGTATATCTGTTTTGTAAATTATGCTACTTGAAAGATCACCCCAGACAGTGTCAGAAAATTTATGAGTGCTTGAATTTGCAAGCATAGTGTAAAAAAAACATAAATGTTAAATATAAAAAAATAACATATTTCCCAGCATCAAACATGCTCTGACCTTGATGATGCACCCCACTTTTGACTAGCAAAATTTTGAAAATGAACAAAAGCTGGCAACACTCACAAGTTAATTGCTTTGTTTTGGTTGGTGAGCTGCACACATATGAATGCATCAACACATTGAGGAAATGTGAATTCAGCTGGTATAGCATGTTGATTATAATTTTTCACTTCATTTACTCTAAGGCCTTTTTAAGTTTTCAAGTTCTTTGATTTTAATATTAAATTAGCTCTTCTTAAGTTGATGTACCAGCAAACTAAAAAAAATTGAACAGATTATGAAAAAATCTCTCAATTATTCAGATTAATAGAGCCAAGGCCCTATTAGATAATGGTGAGAAAACTCACATATGGGTGTAAAATGGAAACTCCATACCCTTACTCCCCCTACTTTGTCAGTACTGCAAAAGGGTAAACACTTCTAAACAGCAACCATCACACTAAACTGAAAACTTGATGCACAAGGCAATTAGGTAGCTTATTTAACCATATTTGTAACAAAATACAGTATACTGTAATAAATACACTTAACAAAACCAAAGCCCCCTTTTTTTCTTTATATGCAAAGTGCAAAATGGTAGGTTGCAATACATGATAAAAAATGAGCATTACTTTCTTTTTAATTTTGCCCAAACCCATTATATGACAACCTTTAAAATATGTTGTAAACAAAAAAGCAATTTTTTTTTTTTTGTCCAAATAGTCTTTAAAATACATTGTACAGTAGCTTCGTGCTAGTTCACAGATCAGCATTCGCGCCTTCAGTTAATCACAGGTTTTCCTGTGGAGTTTTTCATACAGCAATATTTATTAAACACTGTATTTTCATTTTATTTTTGTGACTATAGTAAAACCTTGGAGCTTATGCGAGGTCAGGTTCCAGAGCCCCTCGTGTTAGAGGAGGATTCGCGTAAGTTTGGTACAGTCACTAAAAATGCTAATAAATGTTTATTTCTAGAGTTTAAACACACAAAAGTTATGGACATCATCTATCCGGCAATACCAGTCCATATGAGGATATGGTTAGATTATATCCATACTGAGAGCCCAGTTGAGATTTCTATGGAAACTCTTTTAAATTTTCTGATATACCTTTTTGAAGATAAATGTCTTGCGGTTACAACAATCATGGCATACAAGGCAGCATTAACGGAACCCTTGCTTTATGGATTTGGGATTGATTCCAGCATAGAAGCTGTTGCTTCCCTTCTGGGGTCTTTTGATCTACAAAGACCCACTCCCAAAAGACTTACAATTGCTTGGTCCCTGAACATGGTACTTAGACTTCTATCTATCCCTCAATTCAGCAGTCCCTATACAACCGCAACTCACATGTTACGAAAGGCGATCTTCTTGATTTCATTAGCATCAGGAGCCCATATTAGTGAAAATGGGCTCTCTTAGACGGGGACAATACATCACACAAACTGCTGATAATCAGTTACTGTCCCCTGGTCCATCATTCCTGGCCAAGAATGAGGGTCCTTTAACCCTTAAACGCCGACTGGACGTATCATACGTCGACTAAAATTGTCTGTTGGGTGCTGAGTGGACGTACCGTCGTTGACTACAAAAATTTCAACCTTCGGTCAACTTTGACTTCGACCAAAATGGTCGAAAAACGTAATTGTAAGCTAAAACTCTTACATTCTAGTAATATTCAATCATTTAACTTCATTTTGCAACAAATTGGAAGTCTCTAGCACAATATTTCGATTTATGGTGAATTTTTTAGAAAAACTTTTTCCTTACGCCCGCGCGGTAACTCGGCCGAAAATTTCAGAAATTCTTTCGTCATTTTGTCGTAAGTTTTGCACTGTTTTATATTAGTCGTTACATAAAGTTTTATATATGAAAATGTGCGCAATTTCATGTAAAATACAGCAAAATACAACCCATGGTTGTAGCTTTTATCAGTTTGGAAATATTTTCATATAAACCACGATAACTGCCAAAATTTCAACCTTCGGTCAACTTTGACTTGACCGAAATGGTAAAAAATGCAATTGTAAGCTAAAACTCTTACATTCTAGTAATATTCAATCATTTACCTTCATTTTGCAACAAATTGGAAGTCTCTAGCACAATATTTCGATTTATGGTGAATTTTTGAAAAAACTTTTCCTTATGTCCGCGCCAGAAATTCTTTTGTCACGTTATGTCGTAATGTTTGCACCGTTTTATATTAGTCGTTACATAAAGTTTTATGTATGGAAATGTGCGCAATTTCATGTAGAATACAACAGAAAATAACTCATGGTTGTAGCTTTTATCAGTTTTGAAATATTTTCATATAAATCACGATAACTGCAAAATTTCAACCTTCGGTCAACTTTAACTTTCGACCGAAATGGTAAAAACGCAATTATAAGCTAAAACTCTTACATTCTAGTAATATTCAATCATGTACCTTCATTTTGCAACAAACTGGAAGTCTCTAGCACAATATTTCGATTTATGGTGAATTTCTGAAAAAAAAAAAACTTTTTCCTTTACGTCTCTTGTGCTGTAACTTTCGGCCGAACATCTCAGAAATTCTTTAGTCACGCTGTCGTAATGTTTGCATCTTTTACATTAGTCGTTGCATAAACTTTTATATATGAGAATGTGCGCAATTTCGTGTAGAATACAAAAGAAAATAGCTCATGGTTGTAGCTTTATCAGTTTTGAAATATTTTCACATAAATCACGATAACTGCCAAAATTTCAACCTTCGGTCAAATTTAACTCAACCGAAATGGTCGAAAAACGCAATTGTAAGCTAAAACTCTTACATTCTAGTAATATTCAATCATTTACCTTCATTTTGCAATAAATTGGAAATCTCTAGCACAATATTTCGATTTATGGTGAATTTTGAAAAAACATTTTCCTTACGTCCGGCAGAGTAACTCGTGAAACATCTCAGAAATTCTTTCGTCACGTTGTCGTAATGTTTGCACCGTTTTATATTAGTCGTTACATAAACTTTTATATATATGAAAATGTGCGCAATTTCATGTACAATACAAAAGAAAATAACTCATGGTTGTAGCTTTTATCAGTTTTGAAATATTTTCATATAAATCACGATAAATAGAAAAATTCGACTTTCGGTCAACTTTAACTCGACCGAAATGGTCGAAAAAACTGCAATTGTAAGCTAAAACACTTACAGTCTAGTAATATTCAATCAATTAGCTTCATTTTTCAACAAACGGGAAGTCTCTAGCACAATATTTCGATTTATGGTGAATTTTTGAAAAAACATTTTTTTACGTCCGCGTTACGAATTCATGCATCATTTTGTGATAATATTTTCTCTGTGTTGCTTTGATCGTTTTACAATTTGTTATATACCAAAATCATCGCAATTTAGCATACAATACAAAGAAAAAAATAACCGTTAGCTTTAACCATTTTGCTCACAGCGATTTGTATAAAATTATATATGAAAATTTTTTTGCGTCATATATTTCAATATTTATATATGATAATGATATTTTTTCATTTCTGATGGTTGCATACTAAACTTCAGGCAATGACAAAAAAGGAGCCAAAAATGAACTCTTAATCTTAAAAACTAAGCGTGCTGTGATATTTTGAAAAAACTTTTTTTCCGCTTGGCGCTAACTCCCGACGCCCCAGGCATACGGGAGATGTTTTTGTAAATAGAGGCTCGTTTAAGGGTTAAGAAGGAAATCTATTCTTATAAGAAAACTCAATTTAGCAGACAAAACATTATGCCCAGTTCAAGCACTTAAGGTTTACCTAGAGGTCACGACAAACACCCAGAAGGTCCGATTCTCCTCGCCGTAGCATGAATACACCATTCGCTGTACAAGGGCTAATAATTTTAGTGTCCCTCATTAAAAAGGAAAACACACATTCCTTTCCTAGGTCACATGACATTAGGAAAGTAAGTGTGTCATTGGCCTTCTTCAGAAATGTCTCTTTTGAAGAAGTCTCCGAAAGTACAGGGTGGGCATCAGGAACAGTATTCTTACAACATTACTGCCATGAGCTTGAATAAATTCATCTACACTGCATATCTTTAGGTGGTATGGTTAGTCCCGACCCCACAGGCTCTACAGTGGAAAACCAAGGGGTCTTCCTAATGGGTGAGTATGCTGACTATTGCTGGGGAAGGTGCAACAAGATTGCAACCACACCCAGCATACTTAGGTAAGTCGCTACAGAACTTCACCTTAAAAATGCAAGTTCTTGCATAGTTTCTTGTTACCAAAACCCCCAAAAGGTTTTTTTAGAGAAAGGAATGGGGCTTGAAACTTGTGGCTTGACCTCAGACCAGAAATGTTTTTTTGTTTTTTCTTTGTGGTTTTGGGATTAAAATTTTGAGAACTTAATCCTTTTGTCACTTGTCAGTTTCTTTTGTAAAGCTCCTTGAGGACAAAACAAGCAACTACACTATCAAATAACAGGTTCTGACATAAGTAAAACCTATTTTTGGTAGTTGCTGTTGAGTCCTCAAAACCCTCCCACTTCCCTGATGAAAAGGCATGGGATTTGGGCAAGGGATCATTCTATACTGACCAGCAGAGAGTAATGGAGGCTGGTCTTTTGCCTGCCCGATCGTAAACAAGATGGCAGACGTGCATGTGCAATAGTCACCTCTTACAGTATTTGACTCAGGAAAACTGGGTTCAGCTTCGCTGAAGATAAGGGAAAATGCCCTCTTTATCTTTGAGTCCATATACTGTATCATGTGTCTTGTGTTTTCATTACGACACAATACCTGGCTACAAGACCAGTCTAAAAGATATTTCTTTGCAACTAGTCTAGTCACCATGGAACGCTGGCACACCAAAAATAGGTTTTTCCCATGTCAAAACCGGTTTTTGTTTACTTCTTATTTCAATTAAGCATAAAGTGTAAACTTCATTCAGAGGTCATATTCAGGCATTCTTATTACTGTCTAGCAAAGATAACTTTTTGGGTTAGGTTGGGTCAATGAAAAACATAACCTTCAGCCTCTATGTCACAATAAATTTCAGACTTCTTTTAAGAGAAAAAATAGTATCTTTGACACTGGGAAATATGGTAAATACTTTTATATATTATAAATATCGTTTAAAATGCATAACAAAACTACTTACCTGAGTCAAACCTTCTGTTATTCCAAGATGAATTTTGAGTAAATGAAATGTTACTACTTCCTCTGCTTTGTCCAAAATTGTTTCCCCTTCCACTACTGCTGCCCCCTGCACCACCATCATCTCCCCAGCCTCCACTGCGTACATTATCACCTTCATCTGCCCACAAGAAAAAGTTGCAACCTGTTCCTTGTGGTTTAGCACACTTGTAAAACTGACGACCTGTAATTAAAAAAAATTCACTTTTGGTATTACTGTATTTACATGTGAAATCAACACAATTTATGGTTACATACTAAATCATAATATTACATTAAAATGATGATTACTGGACTAATTACTTTTCATATAACTTATACCCTGAATGTCAATAACTTGAAAGTATCAATCATCACAAGTGAGAGGGCTTGAGTTAACTCCAATACAGTACTCCCCATTAACAGCTGATTTTCTTCTTTTTATATTTCTGCCTGTTGGGCTAGATGTGAGCTCTTCATGCGAGTCGAAGAGAATGGAATATAAAATTCAGGCCAAAGGCCAAGTGCTGGGACCTGAGGTCATTCAGCACTGAAAGGGAAATTAAGAGTAGAAAGACCTGAAAGGTGTAACAGGAGGAAAACCTTGCATTTGCACTAAGAAACAATTGTTAGGAGAGGGTCGATAGCAAGATGGAAGAAAGAGAATATGAATGGAGGTACAGTAAAAGGAATGAAAGGGGTTGGAGCTAGGGGCCAAAGGGACATTGCAAAGAACCTTAAGTAATATTAATGCTTACCGTACACTGTGTGAGGTACACTGACAGCACTACATCCCTACAGTGGGTGAGTGGAAGAGATTTCCAGCACTTCCCAAAAAGAGTTCTTTGATGATACTCTAACCTCCAAAAAGGGATTGTTCCTTGTTCCTACAAGCCTAACTAAGATCCAAATGAACCACTCAATAAAGTACCACTGCTGATATTCTTTCTACTGGTGTTTCCATCCTAGAAATGGGTTAACTAGATTCACGTGTTGTCTAATTAAGTCCTTAAAGCTAAGGTTGGACATTAATTAAGAGAAATTTGCATCTGACTCATAGCAAGGACATAAAAGACAAGTAGGCAGGATTGTTCCATAACAACTTAACCATTCCTTCCTTTCCTTCTTTCATGGTTAATGAAGAGGCTTTCTGCTTTATCTTCTGTGGATAATCCAGCATTACTTGTGAAGAACGAAAGAATCCAGAGGCAATGACACCAGGATGTTTCTTTCCACAGGACAGTGGTAGGTGTCACATGTAACTCATCTGTTAGCTGAGGCAGGTCTTCTTGAGAGCTAACAGTAATTTGATTTTATTTGAGAGATTTTATTCAAGGAATTTTACTCACAAATGGTTGGATTTGTAATTTTTAGTACCTGTAGTCATGGCAACCATTGCACCTTCCACCTCACAGTTAATATCCTTGCATGGTTGCATCATAGAGGCATAGACTTCCAGGGGTACTAGCTTATTCACATGAATGCTACATGTATTAATTTTCCAAACATGAAAATACTTATCAAGCATAAGTGCCTTGTTTTCCACCCCATGAAAGTTATCAAAGCCATGGTTCCAGACTTTTAAAAGTACCCAAGTTCAATTCTGGGTCCTTCATGTACTTAGAAAATATTAAGGGGGATGATCAGCAACTTGGCACTCCCACCTAAACTAAAAATGAGACATATATTATTGACAGGGTTATGATAACAGTTTTTATACTGAAGAACAAGCCCCTCAATCACCTAAAGAATTTCTTCTTCCAGTCCTACTGATCTCATAACCTCATTCCCACACATGAAAAGTGAGGAGGGTGATTCATACATACCTGAAATTCTAGGTGGTGAATTTACCATCTGACTACCTTTCCTCAGCATGTTTGACAAGATTTCTGACTATGGAGCATTTATATGACTGATGGGTTTTTACATAAAGAATGTGGTTTTGTGTTACAAAACTCATGATATTCCATATACTGTAAACAGAAAGCCTCACCTGTATTGGGTCCTTCTTTTCGAACTGTGAGTAGAATTGCATCCTCATTACAGGTACATACAATAGCATTCTCCCTTTCTGTATTCCCACCTCCATTCCAAGAGGGACGAACATAACTTGGAGATTGTCCCGAATTGTTGTTGACACTTCTGTTATTATTTGTGTTTTGAGTGCCTGCTCCAGAAAATGAGGATGAATTTGGGCTATTATATGAACTATTATAACTTTGATTGTTTGTTTGGCTGTTGAATGTACTATTTCGTCTATAATCATTAGGATGAGATGAATTTTGAGTTCTCTGGTTAAAGGGAGCAGTATTACTAGAATAGGCTACACTGTTATTACGACCAAACACAATACGTGTCTGATTGCGATTGGAAAGGGTATTTTGTTGTGAGGAATATCCACTATCATTTGATGAATTTGTTGCTCTTGGTCGCTCCTGTGTTCCTGAAATATATAAAGAAAAGTTAGTTTTGCAACAGTACAAACCCATACCATAATACATCACTAGCACATTGTAATACAACAATTTTGTGAAAGTCCAAAGATACTTCAATTAAAAAATTTCCATGGGTATTAAAATGAATCACAGACAAAATAAAATGTGCCATAATTAATTTCACTTATGGCAGTTAAAAGCAGCATTCAGGTTAATTTGCAAACAACACTTTCAGCATGGAGCAGCTTGAAAAGTTTGACAATTTTTCCGTGAATGAGTTATCACTTAAAATATCAATGATAATTGTTCAAGCCTTTAATTATATATACTGTATATGCCAGCGTATAAGGAGACTTGGCATATAAGACAACCCCCCATTTCTCATGTAAAATGTAGGTTAAGCGGCATGTTTGGCGCCAATTTATTAAACTGACACTATCAGGTGATGTAAGTTAGTTGGTACATAAATAAAATCAATAATCATTGGAATTATCGTACTAAAAAATGTGTAGAAGTAGTACCTTCAAGATTTTAAAATGTTTGGCAATGCTCACCATTAAAAAGATACTTTTGTATTTCTCTAGGAAAAATATAAAGTAAACATCATGACAAATGCTCAATGCCTGTGACGTCACTATCGGTGGAGTAATACTTGCTGGAAGTAGATCTGCATGAATGTATTCCTTTAAAATTAAAAAGGATCGTGATATTAAGGATAACTGGGGAATTATCGATATCACAAAACCCTTTAGTTTGATTATAAAATACTACCAAAGAAATATTGGCCTTTAGTAAACACCCAAGCTCGTATGTCAAGCACAACTGGGAACTATGAAAACGGCTATGTTTCGTAAACAAAAAAGTTAGACTTCCCTGATTTACCTTCTCAGTAACTTCAAATTATCTATCAATGTTAATAAGGCATTTTACAATAAGTATCAATAACAAAATTGTCTAAGATTATTGCTATATAATAATGGTACTCTGGATAAAGCTAGTACCAAAGTGAGAGCTCTACATCCTAACATCTAATTATAGTAACGTCTAATAATGGTAATTACCTCATGTAATTACAGTTGTTTTGTGTACAGTATCAATAGTTGTGTTACTAGTGATACACTTGAATTACCTACAGTTTTTAACCATTATTACAGTTGTTTTGTTTTACAGTGTCCATAGCTGTGATGATAGTTAACTACTGACACTTCAGAGCTTAGCCTATCATTAAAAATCTTGGTAGGATTTAAGGTTTGTTTTTTATAATTGGCATATAAGATGACTCCCCATTTTTAAGGTTAAAAGGTAGCCTTATACACCAGCATATACAGTATTAGTCATGGTTCTGATTACCAAGATAAAATACTACAAGTAATCCAGATTCAAAGAAGTTTCACACACAAGAATGCAGTACAGTACAGTACAATAATGTTTATCATCGAAAGAACTATACCGTTAAACAACATGCTTTGAGAGTGAAAAGTATAAACCAGTGCATTTCATTTCCCTTCCCTGCACGTTGAGAAACAAAACATTCAACATCATTGGGTTTACTGTACAAAAAGTGGCACATGTCTGGCACCATGCCAGATGCTAGCAAGACATTCTCCTGTTCTCAACAAAACTTTCTGACAGTAGTTGATAAATACAGTAACAGAAACCTTATGGAGACGAAAATCTTTATTTTAGGATATGGTTATAGTAATTACACAAAAAATATAAAGGGCATTACTGTATAAACTTTATTTATCCCCAAAAAAACATTCTGTGACCCTTCAATTTTTAACTCCTTTCAAGTAAAACAAAAATCAAATCCTGCTCCCTTTTATTAGTAACTCGACATAAATAAAATTAAATATATGGTACAAGGCCCTTGTAATAATCTTCAATAAAATTTCTTTTAGTGTTTTAATTTTATTTTAAATAAAAAAACTCTGTACAGTATTCAGTGTTAATCTTCTGCCAAAATATAGTTAAAAAAAAAAATCCAAACAATCTCTCATTTACCCAGATTAATACATCCAAGATGCTACTGAACTGTGGAAATATCTGGACAGCACGAAAAAACAGTCTAAGGATGTAAAATGGAAATGTCATCACCACACACTACTGTATGTGTTTATAAATAACACAGAATACAATGTAGAGTATTAAGCTGTGCAGTATACTGCATACAAAATGTATAAAAAATTTACTATGAAATTCTCTCTCTTACCTATAAGCAATGCAAAAACTGCTTAAGTGGGCCTTACTTGAAAAAAAATTTTTTTTTTAAGAATACCCAGAGAGAAAAAGACAAATTCAACAAAATGCACAGCAATGTGATGCATGTGCATGTGTATACACATGTATGTGTTGATTTTATGCTGAACACATAGCTACCATTTTCTACTGCATTTTTGTATTTTCACATTAAAAATCTAATAAAAATCTTATTCAATATGTATGTGTGTGTATATGTGCAAAGCTTTTTTAAGACAGTATTACAGCAATATTGTTACTCATTTTGTATAGCAAACGAAAATTTATTAAATCTTTACACCATCAGAAACACATTATAAGGTACTGGAACTAAGGCTATTGTAAATAATTGTTTGAAACCCTTGGTAATTATGTAATGCACTATATTCACTGATTAACAGTTATAATAGTTACATTCCATTAAGGGATATTAACTATTATGTACTGCATATTGAGGTCATATTTGGAATACACTATGAGCACCCTATAGAAACAAAGTGACTCTTGCTGAGTTCCCTATGGTATGA
Organism: Macrobrachium rosenbergii; assembly: GCF_040412425.1. Taxonomy (NCBI): domain Eukaryota; kingdom Metazoa; phylum Arthropoda; class Malacostraca; order Decapoda; family Palaemonidae; genus Macrobrachium; species Macrobrachium rosenbergii. Next base: position 23,025,286 of record NC_089792.1, read on the forward strand.
AAATATTCCCACAAGTCTTTGTAAGATTGAGAGAGAGAGACTGACTTACAGGCATCACACAGTTTATAAATGTCTCGACACGTTCTGATGGTCATCTATGTGAATACAAAAGTTAATAAATTGAGATACATGATGCACAGGTATACATAGCAGGCAGGTGGTTTACAACTGGTGGGTTAGTTGTAGACCAAATTTTGATTGGTCATGGGCTGATGATGAAATCATTCCTCGAAGTGTTGTATCTTCTAGGCCTAACCGGTGTTGATGGTTGGAGGTGGGTGTTGGCTCCCAACTGGTGTGGCTGGTATGATACAGTAGACTGCCCAGTTGACTTGAAGTTGGCATCAGGTGCTCTCTCTCTCTCTCTCATGACAGTGTTTGGTGCCAGCTAATTTCTTATATTTCTCTTTATGATGGTGAGGAGAAATTCAGTTTCTTTCACCATGTTATGCTTGATATTTCTCTAATTATATGGAGTGCCTTGAGAAGCCATAGGCATCATCGGTCCAGTGTTTGGGCTATATTTCATGTTCTTTATAAGCTCAGCTCTTTCAGGTCTTTTGTTATATTTTTGTATATATGACAGTCGAAGATGGCCCCTTCTTGAAGGTAGCAGGAGAGAGGCTTGGAGAGTCTGAATTATTCTTATTCAGAAGATGAACCCTATTCATGTGGAAAAAGTCCACAGGGGCCAATGACTTGTAATTCAAGTCTCCAAAGAATATGGTGTTCATTTGAAAGAAGTAACAGAAGGTAACAGGAAATACAAAATGAAGAGATCAGTTATTAGAAAAGATAAATTAACAAATTAGTGATAAATAAATGAATAAAAATGTATTAACAAATTACAGTGATAAATAAATTAATAAAAATATAAGTAAATTATGAAATGCTGGGAGAATTGTTGTATGGTAGTACAGTAACACATAGCATCTTTGCATGAACTTTGGAGGTTCCAATTGGACAACATCCTCAGGGAGACTGTTCCACAGTCCAAAAGTGTGAAGAATAAAGGATCCATGGAACTGAGAAGTTCAACAGTGATGTGCATTTACTGCACTGGAGCTTCTGTTTGGCAAACCAGGTTGCTCTTGGTAGGAAAAGAGGATCAGGGGTCAATTGTGAATATGAAAAATTTGTTAAAATACAACTTATGAAAATTTGACGAACAAGACACCATCCGTTGATGGTCCAAGTCATAACTTCTAATGTTAGGAAACAGAAATCTAACACCACAAACCACTGTCAAAAAGAGGTAAATCTCTGGCAGAGGCAGACATCCACACCAGAGAACAGTACTCTAGTAAAGGAAGGACAAATGACCTAAATTAGGTTGCATTGTTTTTATCAATTATAAATATACGAGGCCACACATACAATACCTCACTTCCATGCAGCATTTGTTGTCACTTTCATTATACATTTCTCAACAATAAGCTGTGAGCCAAAAGTCATCCAAGTATAGTTAAAGCTTCAGACTCATTTAGCAGAGTCCCATCCACAAGAAGGGGAGGATGGAGTGGAAAATCTATATGAAATCTAGTAATCAATAGCATTTTTGTATTAATTTAGTTCAGAATCATACCCCGCTAAGTACACCATACACTAATCCACTCCTGTCACGATTGAGACTAAGGGCAGCTTCATTTCTCCAAAGTGGAGATTTTACTACACACACAAGTGTTGCATCATCGGCATACTGAACAATTTTGTTTTCCAGGACAACCACCTTATCACTTGTAAGGAGTAAAAATAACATTGGACCAAGAACACTACCCTGCAGGACTTCAGACACAACAGGTATTGGTTCACTTAAGATCCCATCAACAGCAACTTGCTGCTGCCTACCTGTAAAGAAATCTGAGGTAAACTTAAAACATAACTACCCATTTCAAGATTCTTTTAATTTATATATTTCAAGATTCTTTAATTTATATATAAGTGCCTTATTACCTATTTACTAAATTTAAAGCAGCACTAAAATCCATCTGAATTACCCTACACTTAAAACCCTTATCAAGGTTCTCTTGCAAATGGCATATCAAATCTGAAAAGAGCTTTCTATATGCATATTGACAATCAGCCAACAGTTCTTTGGAACCACATACTTACTTAGTTGCTTAAAAATAAGTTTTTCTGCAACTTTGGGGAGCACAGGGAGAATAGAAATTGGCTTGTAGTTACTGCAGTCTGCAGATATACCTACTACTATAAATCAGATGTGGGCTTATGTCTACAGTTAACATGCATGAATGAGACCTTTCGGTGTAAAGGAATAATCTGGGAGTTCTGTTCAGATGTTATCAGTCCTGCTGACAAATGACAAGTGGGGCAGAAGACTGAAGGGTACCTGTGGCTCCAGGTGGCACATGCAATGATTTACCATTCTTCTGTCTGTCTGCCTGACCAAAATAGTGCAGTGTCCAAAACTTTTAAAGACCAGGAATGTGAGCATATATGACTGATGGGGTTTTGAAAAAATAAAACTTTCATTCCCACTAATTATGAAACAGAAGTTCTATTAACACAACAATACAAACAAATTTTTGAACTGTACCTTGCACACCATTTCTATTTTGAGATGTAATTGGCCTAATGTCTAATGTTTCTAGAAAATCAGGATCACAGCCACCAATGCATGTTTCATATTCATCAGGGATATATGGCATGTACGACCTGGGTTTGAATTTAAACCGAAGCTTCTTTGGTGATCCAGCACACTGTTTACAGAAAAAAGTAAAATCAAGATTATGACAACCTTAACAATAGTTATAAAAAATGGAAAACTGAAATCTATGGTGCCAAACACTTCAATCAGGAATACCATATATGGTAATATAATGTTCTCAAAAGGTGTGATATTGAAGAAAATTTTGTATCAACAGGTCTAGTATGACTGATACTTATCTAATTAAACAATGCCCTAGATGAATAGCAATAAAAGGGAAAAGGTTTTATGAAGTGTCACACGCAGCTCTGCATGTGTCTGATGTTTTGTAACATTATAATTGACATCTAAGAACTAGAAAACAAATGTGCATGTTCTATTTTCACTACAAAAAGTTTTATCTACAATTGAGCAGTAGAAAGTTTGAATATTACAGCAATCACTTCCGAGGTCTGGTTAAACAAATCATTTATAACTAACTACAGCAACCACTAGTGGATTCACTGAGTAGTTGTAGAAAGTTGATGTGTGATTGAGGGTGTATGCAGTAGTGTTTTGGCATAAAGTTTCACTGTTTGCATTTTGTGTGTACATATACATTTGAGTACTATTGTTTGAATTTTGGCCAACCAGTGTTGTGAGGGGGCCCAAAGTTCTATTTATTAATTCTAAGTTAGTTACAGAATAAATTGATATTAAGGAAAATTTTGTCTGAGTAGCCTTACATATTTTCACTTGAAACCATCTGCCTTTGCTTTATTTGTCATTTGGCCACAACAAGGTTACATTAGGAAGTGACATATTGGAGCGCCCCAAAGTTTCCATTCAAGCCTTTGTGCCACACTCTAGATAATCATAGTGCTCCCCACAGGGTTTGCAGTGATTTGGCCACAAGAGCAAAAATTGTTTTGGAAGATTCTGGAAGCCTTCTGATGGCAATTTCCAGCAAAGTAGTAGAGGTTATAATATTGAGGTGGAGCCTGGCATGAAGTTCAGCCAAGGCTGTCCCCTCTGAGATTTTTCTCATATGGTTCCCAAAACTCTTGAGTAGCCACATCCAGAAGGAGCTTTTTCCTTTCAAAAGGAACGAAAAGCATTGCCCATTCCTTAGTAGAATTATCAGACATTGGGATGATAGAGGCAAATGGTCTTAGTTCTGCCATTGGCTCTTGTTTCCCAGTTACCACAAAATTCTGAAAATCTACTTTTACATGATTAATTATTTTAAAGGTGAAGGGACAGAAGGCTGGGCTACCTGGTGAGCAATTTGGGTCTTATCCAAAATAGCTGTAGAGCTCCATTTTCCATTAACTTGGTAAAGGGTTTCTTTTATAGCTTTCAATGCTATATTCGTAGGTAGGATAACCGTCTCTTTTGGCTGTTTCTTAATGCCTATTGAAGAAGGAACCAGGAGCCATTCTGTATTAGGAAATGCTGCTCTGTCTCTAAATTCTGTGTGGTCAACTTCATAGTTTTCCTTTCATTAATCAGGTATTTACCATCAGGGGAAAAGATACACATTGAGGTGTCACACCAAGGAGTATCAGTATCATCAGGGGTGACTACTGGAGCCCCTATAATCTGGCCATATTATTGCTGCCAGTTGGGGCTCTAACACCAAACTCTGCCTGGGCAGACTGTGCAGCCACTTCATTCTTTCGGTTAAAGACTGAGATATTCTTACACCTTGCATCTAATTCGGTGTCCAGGACTGACCTGATTTCCTCTTTGGAGTCAGGGATAATGTCCCTGATATACTGACGTTCTGTACCAAGGACATCTTTGATACTGGTCATAATTTCCTTGCGGAAGTCAGCAAATAGTATTTCCCTATTAGGGGAACTTGTGCAATCTCATTGTATCCCGACAGCCGTACTGTAACTGTCCTAGCAACCAAAGAACTTAAGTCCTGGGTGAATTGCTATACCCATCAGAAGATATGGACACTTCAGCCAGGGTTGGGTGGATCCTACTAGGATCTCCTCCTTCATTATCTGATAGCTGCATGGGAGATAAATTTCCTTTTGAGGTATCTCTCTCATGTACAGCTGAAAGCTATGTCCCTGGTCCTTCCGGGTTCAGCAGGGCAGTTTCATTAGCAATACCCACTTCATGTCTAATAATAGGGACATCTCCCCACAAGGAAAGACTCCTCTTCTCCATCAGCAGAGTTGACCTGGGAGGTACTAGGAACCAATGCTTATGGGTTTTGGCCCAAATATAGGTTCTGCTCGGAAAAGGAGGGAAATATACTCTGCCAGTGTTTTGCTGGAAAGATGTAACCCTGTCTCTGTACCCCTACTGAAACCTATGACCAAACGAGACACTTAAAGCGAGCTGTTTCATTCTTAAAACTTGTTGCCAAGAACCTATTACATATCTCACACATGTCTGGCGACCAACCATATTCCCCTTTATATCTACATGGGCTATGTTCATGGCAGGTGGCAAGGGCCGCACCCACTGGCAAAAGCCGAGCAATTCACTGCGCAAATCTGTGTCTTGCATATACACTGTAATCTGTGGGTTTTTATTGAAAACAATAGCAGCCCTGTAGTGATGTAAGGAACAAGTTTTTATTAGAAACTACTTAGTACTAACCATCTGTAATCACTATGCTGTATATAGTAGATAGTACACTCAATACTACAGGCTATACAGTATAATAGCCTGTAATATAATGTCATGACAATGATTTTTTCTCAAAAATTGTTACACATACCAAATATTTGTATTAACTTAAATACAGCTAGCAAATTAGGTTAGGGCACAAGCATGTAGCCATACTGCTGTATACTGTTAGCCCTGATACTCATAAGTTTTTACTTCTAAAATAGTAGCTATGTATTAAATTACATAAATCATTATATAAATTTTGCCTTAAAAGTAAATTCTTGAATGTTACATCAATCAAACCAACTGTATACTGTAAATCTAATTTGACTACCAGGCCTAGGTTATTTGCAAGTCACATTTCAGGCTATAGGCTACACAAAGTACTTCAATGAAATATTTTGCCAAGGGAAAATTTTCAATAAGCTATGTACATAAATTAAGTACTGTATAATTTCAATGCCTGTTATTGGAAATTGTAAAAATTTTAATAATCATGTAGGCAAATAGACATCATATACATTTTCCTAGTGAAGCTGCTATCAGCAGAATGATACCTGCTAAAAGTAGTTCTGTGAAGGAAAACCTTCGGATAATCTTATGCAAGTTCTCTGATATTAATAACAATGGGGAACATTATTACAAAAGCAATTCAGTTCAGTAATTAAGTATTAAAATTAACCAACTGGTTTACTTAATACCAAGATTTGGAAGCTGAGCACTGTCAAATGCCAGCTATGGCTATAAGAAAGTCACATGACGCCGCCATTGGCAGTAGCGCACATGAGCAGTTAGGCTACTTCTTAATCAAAACAAAACTGATGTAGCTTAGCACATCTACTAAGTAGCCTATGATAACTATTATCATAAAAGATCATATACCAATGATCTTCAGGAACAACACTTTTTTAAAAATTATTTCAATATAACTAAACACTGTTTGTCAGCTAACTAAGAGTGCACCATAACACTCAAACCAAAGTTTATTCTCGCCATGTTGAAGATCAGACGTCACTATCGGCGCTGGCTTCCGGCTTTCATGAATTAAGCTAATGGCTAAGAAATTTCTTAAACTAAACTTTCCAATGGAGCTTAAACTATGCACTTAACTTTCTTCTGAGTTTGGTACTTCCATGATGGCCTGTAGTCTGTAACAAATGTAATCGCGTGTTCAACCAAAGACCATAAAGAAATGGTATTTGGTCTTGTGCAGGGTGCGTCGTTGCCATGATAGTGCCACGTCTGCAGGTTGAAATTAGGAACTGAACCTAGGTAGTCACTGTAGACAAGAGAAGGAGCACTCTTGCCTTGAGTCCTGTACTCTATCAGTGTCAACGTGCGCTATATACTGGCTGAGACCGACTAAAAGAGAATTCTTTGAAATTGGTTGGTCTCTCTTATGGAGCCTCTATGAACCCATAAGAGTAACTCCTTTGAGGACGAACAGCGGCTATGCTAGTCTTAAAGTGGCTGTCAGGCCCAGCTTTTGAACCCCTCCATTCGGTCTCTCTATGGGATCTCACTAGAAAGACTCTCTTCCTCATATCAAAAGTGTGTGCTGAGGTGTTAAAACAAACCAACTCAAAACAATTCTAGTATACTATTAAAAAAAATACCACAATATACAATGAAACACACTTTATTCAATAAGCTGCAAAAATGAAATTACCCCAAAAAATTAACTAACCTGAGTACAGGAATCTTCTGAAACAGTGACAGAAAGCACTGTCTCTGGCAGCCAGATGCATAAACGGCAGTTGGGATATCCTTGGCAAGATAACATAAATCCTTGTTCATTTCGCTTTTGCTTCACAATGATGTCACAACCACATGCGCTACACTTACATACCTGAAGTTAAATTTTTTTAAACATATATGTTCAACTTTAAAAGATTATTATTTGGAAATCCAATTTTTTTACCTGATGTTATGACATCTTTATAAAAACACATACAATGTCATCATACTACATTGAAGTATAATCAAAAATTAAATTGGACAGAAACTACTAATGTTACCACCAAAATAAGAAACACCATGGTTGTGTCTTGGTTCAAGTACATCTTGTATGGAACTAATTTTTTGGGGCCCAAATGCCCTGCCCTCCTCTCAGAAAGAGTTAAGTGGGGGCAGTGTTTTCCCATTGGTTTTAAATGTTAATTTTTGGCCACTGGTTGGACTGTGTTCTGGACGGATTTACTTTCCAAAAAATGATGTTGCCATTTTTTTTTTTTGATTTCTTTATACTTTTCTCTCAATTTCAAATTACAGCCCAAATCATGCTAAATAATTTTATTATAATACCCCAAAATACATTCTGTATGCAAAGCAAACACCCAATATATTGCTAAAAGTAATATGGTAATTAAGAAAAAACACTCCTTTCAACAACTCAAGCTTTTTTTTTTTTTGTTCTTGACTTCTAAATTGTACATACAGTGATAATCTCATAGCTCAAACATGTCTTATTTAGTTCTTTCAGTCCACCACCTGGCTGGTTCTAGTCAGCTAATGTAGACTGGAACTTCAATGTTCATTTAGTGTTTGTGTTCATAGTTAGAAGGATGGATCTCCTGCTTCAGCCTCTTCAATTCTTAAGAGTGCCTGGTTGACATTACTGGACACCTCATCAGCTCCACACAAACACATCTCAGAACAGTTGAGGCCCTGTGACTTACAGGTGCGTAACTGTGGCTGAAGCTGGGGGATCCTTTGTTTTTGCTGGTGGTAGCTGAGGGTGAGGAATGTCTCCTGACACCACACCATGGCCTGGTAATGTGCCCGGGCAATGGCCCTCGTGTCGGAGGTAGCTTTTGAGCCTCTAGTTGTTTCTTGGTGAAAAGCTTCCATCTGAGGTCACCAACATCCACCACAGTGCTACCAGGATCATAGAGCTGGCAAACAGTCTCAATGGCTTGTTCAGTGTCAACTTCCAGCTTTTGGACGTCCCTAAGGCAGAAAATGCAGATACCACCTCCAAGGAGCATCTGTTAAGTGCTTCCCAACAGGTCAGCTTCCCTTGTCCTGCAACTCTACCTGTTACGTCAGTTCCAGAGAAGGCATGAAATCCTGGTAAGGATTCAGCCTTTGCATTACAGAGTGCATTCACTATTGGTCCCAGTGAGATTACCCGCTTCTTGTTCCCCACACCAGTGACAAAGTATGTGTTCCTGAAGAGCTGATGGTAACGGTGGATTGCAAGGACAAAAATGTCAGTGTCAGGTGACTGAATGTACAGTTCTGTTGCTCCTCTTCGAACAGCATCCACTGTGCAAGGATAAGTCTTGTGTCAGCTTCTTCTTGGGAGCTACAGAGATGTTGAACATCCATGGAGTTTGAGAGGACCTCTTGCCACAAAGTCACTATGAAGACCTTGGGCTTACCCTCAAAGTGGTGGAGAGCTTTTTTTGCAAAGTAAACTCTCAGTCCATCTTTGGTTGCCGTATTGGATAGGAACTACTTTGCTGACACCTTACCAATTGGTGTCTGTGATGTGATAAGCAGTTGCTAGCTTACCACCCTGGCATTTCTCCCTTGTGGTCTCTTTCAATGAAGTGGGAAGATCATAATGGTCAAAGACTATATGGATCTCATCATATTCTCTGCACTTGCTGTCCAGTGTAGCAATGAAGTGGTCAGCCCATTGAGCATGCCTTGACCCATGGTGGCTTACATTGCCTGGACAATTGCCATTCCATCAATTACAGTTGCCTTCCTTGGTGTCAAGGGAGCAATGTCACTGGTGACATCCTCTGGCTGCAGATCAACACTAATTTTGTTTGCCAGTTCCTCAAGTACAGCCATTAGCTTGCTTTTGTCTGTGCATGTTAGTTCAACACTCACTGTGAACAAGGCTTTGGAAGGGACATGAACTCATGCTGGCCAATGCTCTCCTCAAGGTTCATCTCGGGGCATGAGCGTGCAACAATCAACATGTGGGAAAATAGTGATCTGCTGTCTTTGAGCTCCACTACCTGATCAGCCACTCTATGTCTCACCGACTTCCTTGCATTTTTCCATGTCTTCAGTTGAACCTTCTTCATTCTGGCCCAGAAACTGACCTCATTTGTGTTGATGCGTTCCTCAACAAAGTTGGCATATTTCTGCTGCTCAATGTCTTCTTGGCTGCACACATCCGTCTGCACCTCAGCTGGCACCACAATCTTTGTGATGGTGTTGGGCAGGTCTTCAGCCTCGTACTTCATAGGGTTCATGGATGATATGTGCACACTCTTCAGTCAAGCAATGTTCTCCTTCTGTCTTGTCCAGACAGCCAGTGACAGGTCATGATGTTCTTTACGTGTACACGTTAGTGAGCCAGCAAGCCTACCAAGCTTTGGAGCTGTAAGGAATAATCCCTCCCGAGCACTGGCATTCTGTGTAATGCCCACGAGTCCTCCAGTGACTTTCATTATGCAGTTGATGTGCTCAAGAGCATGATCCATCCCAATGGCACAGAATGGGATCTGCTTTTTGTTGACTACAAAGTTTCCATCAATGAACTCTTGATGTGTGTCTGGATCTGTACTCTGAAGGGCTGTCATCTCTGCAAGGTCAAAGTGAAACCAGCCTGGCATACTTCTGAAACAAAGCATGATTAATACAGTAAGATGGGTCAAAATTTACCTTTCAGTTTTGATGCTGTTTCAAGGTTACTGAAGGTCCACAGAAAAAAATGGCAACAACATTTTTCCACTTCCTGGCAATGCTAAGAACACATTCATAATACTGTAGTTGCAAAAAATTAACATGCACAACCAATGGGAATCCCAATTTATTACATTGCCCCCTTCAACAACTATTTCCCAAAATCCATATATGACTTTCAGATATCTTGTGAACAAACATAAAAACTTAAACTTGAATAAAACATACATCCAACTTTGTTGGCACACATACAATTTTCCCAAAATAAACCTCCAATCCCTATGAGTCAAAAAACTGACAAAAGAGAACTTAGTATATATAGTGTATATAAATAGCTCCTCACAAACTGTAAACTGTTTTTTCACCATACAAATGAATGTTAAACTGGTTACCTCATAAGGAAATTTGACTTATAAATCAACTTTACTTTATAAAAGTTCAACAAATAATAGCAGTAATTGTATAAAAACCAATCAAGGTGGGACCCAATGCCTTTGTTTTTGTCTTCTGAGTCTAGCAAGCTGATAACTCCTCACACAAAAAAAATCAGAATACATTATGTACATGAATACAGTCTATCATGTATGTTATACTATCCCTCACACAAAGCAAATTCTTTAATGCTAGACTTTTCTTTTGTATCTAGTAGCTGACATAACACCCATCTCTGGTTTTCTGGTTCATCATACTTCAAGCATATTTTCAACCCAGCATACTAATAGACTCAAATTCACTGACTCCAATCAAAACCCAATTTCCCAAAGGGCAAATCTTTCCACAACCATTCCTGAGGAGAAATGTCCATTCTTAGGAAACAAATGTGGAATATTGATTAATACCAACAATAAAAACAAAATTAGTGAATATACATAATACAATACATCTGACATAATCAAAAAAGAATATTTTGTTTTCATAAATATTCATAATTTTTTAACACTACCACAGTAGCCTGGAGTGGACTGTAATCCCTCTCATGGCACTAATTGCAAAAGACAGTTCATTTACCCTGGTACAATCTGGCAAATGAGGGCCACAGGCTGTCGGTGATTGCTTTAGCAGACAACCCTGAAAAGCCTCTCTTTCGCATGAGCTACTGGATAGTCTGCAATTGTGAAACCGGAGGGAGCCCACTGCTAGATGATACCTCCCACTGTGTTCCTGAACCAGAAGGTTGGGGGCTTTGGGAAGTAAACTGCCCAGCCATTGTTTGTCATAAATTTTCTAGGCCAACTGTCAGTGTGCGCAATTGGATGGGACAACACCTAATGCAATATTTTAAGATTCTGATAATACTGAATACTGGCTTATACAGATTTCTTTTTTAAATATTAGATAAAGAACCGTCTAAAACAATACTAATGGGATATAAAGAAATACACATTTTATTACGCAGTTACACTTCATAAAAATGCTAAAAGAACATGGCATCCTAAATAGAACCAAATAAAAATAGAATAAATATTAAAATCCACATAATACAGATATTGCAAATAAGAAAATGCATTTTAATCTTCAAACCTGAAAATATTTTGCGTATTGTTACCATTAGTAAAAGTACCACACTAACATGACTGGTTACACTATCTACCTGTAAACCCTCTTAACATATAAACCTAAATTTTACTTTTGTCTGCTAATAACATTCTCTTAAATGAAGGGTCATTTCAAGAGAGTGAAAACACAAAAATTCAAATTTATTCATCCTGTTAACTCATCTACTGCAATCTGCCTATAAAGCAATGAATCTTTATAACTGCATATATTTGTTCTTTTTCATGGTACTTTTTGTTTACTAGTTTTTTTAATAATATTTCAACTAAGTATAACATACACACTTCATTCGGAAATCACATGCTGGAGTTCTGATTACAAGCAAAGATATTCTTCCTATGAGGTTAAAATTGACCTATGAAAAACAAAACCTTGGACAATTCTGGAAAAAACTGCAACTTTGATACTAGGCAATATGGTGCTTTAGTGAGGAAAAATCAGTATATGTGAAAATTCTGCAATGGCTCAATTGGGAAAAACAATCCATTTTTCATGATTGTACCAACATACTACAACTGTGTTTTAAAAGATACAGAATTACTTACCGGTGTTGGTAAAGACAAGTCAGGAAAAGGTCTGCCATCTAACAGTCGTTGTGGCTGTTCATTCAAAAACTGACCTAATGCAGCATCAATTTTTTCTGCCTGAAAGAATTATGTTTAACATCACTGACAGTCAAATTAAATATTGAAAATTCCGTTTCTTTACTACAATGGTCTATGCATTAGGAAACTAAAAGAATTTATGAATGTCATTCCAGATGAATTTCAAGAGTCAAGTTACCAAATTAATTAATATTTTTTAACAAACAGGAAACAAGTATAGTCATTTCAGCAGTTAACAGTCAATCTTCATTGATCTTGAGAAAATTAAGTACACATAACACTATCACATTTTTTTGTCATCCAAATCATTTGACAAAGCTTTTTTTTGCGAAATAAATTAGACCAGTGGCCTAGTTTAAGTACTTAGTAATATACAAAATTTCCCGGTTTACGAAATTTCCGTTCTTCTTGCATGCGTCGTCACCGAAAATCGTTGTAACCGGAAAATCGTCGAAAATCGTCAAAAATCATAAGAAAACCAACTTTTAATGCTCTGGGTGCATTATCACAAAACGACATAAACTGCATTATTATTGAGTTTTACATAAAAAAAACCTTCAAATTGTGATTATTCTGCCGTTTTTCATTAAAATTCTTCCGTCATCGGATCGGTCTACAGTGGATCGTCAGTTCCACACATGCGACTTAACGTGTGCTGAAATAATTTCTGATGAATATATTTGAAAAGCGTTTAACCTCGATAACGCCGTAAATGGCTTCGGAACCGTCAGTTGGTACCGGGGACTGCCTGTATAATAATAATAATAATAATAATAATAATAATAATAATAATAATAATAATAATAATAATAGATTTTATTGAATATTACTGCTGCTTCAGCTGGAGATCTGTACGAAGATGGAGCCTTCACTAAACACAGAGGGCACATGTATAGACAGATAGACAGAAGGATGGCGTCGCGATGGGCTCTCCATTGGGCGTCCTCTTTGCAAAGTTTTACATGGGCATTGTAGAAGAACGTGTCTTCCAGAAATCCAAATAAGAAATATGACCGATAATCGTTTTTGTCTTCTGTTCAAGCAGACAACGAGGAGGTTGAAGCCCTAATCTAGATTCCAGCAATGCAGTGTGCTGGACTACACTGTCAAGTTCAGCACAGATGACCGGCTCCCCTTCCTCGACGTTATGGTCATAAAGACGGAACGGAACTTGAAGACATCAGTCTACACGAAATCCACCAATTTGAGACTATGCTTGAACGGAGATAGTGAGTGCCCTGCTAGGTTTAAGAATACGACGGTCAGGACCTTCATTAGGAGGGCACTCTCCCACTGCTCCACCTGGCAGGACACTAACAAGGAATTTGAACGTGCTGCACAAATGTTGGTGAATAACGGTTTCACCAACAAACTCATCAACAAAGAAATTCGAACTGGCCTGGAAAAATGGTATAGTGGTGAAATACACAACCTGGGTTCCCCCAAGATGACATCATGATATATTATAAGGCCCGGATGCATCCCCAGTACCATGAGGATGAGAGCTCCATGAAGAAAATCGTCATGGAGAACGTCACCCCGACCAAAGACAATAAGAAAATAAACCTTGTAATTTATTATAAGAACTGCCACCACCTGTGACCTGTCGTGATGAGGAATAACCCCTCTCCGCCAGCAAGAGAACCCCAAAGCAGAAGAACGTGGTCTACCAATTTGTATGTCCTGTCCGAGGATGCCCCGGCGTTTATATTGGAATGACCACGATGCGTCTGTCAAAAAGGATCTCCTGCCACGCCCAAGAGGGTGCCATCATGAACCATGCCTGTGGTACCCACAATATTTCCATCTCCCGTGACAGTATTATACAAAATATAAGTATAATCGGGAGAGCCGCCGACCCTCGACGTCTGCGCCTGCTGGAGGCGCTCCTCATTGCCGAGAAGAAACCTACAATGAATACGACGCAGGAGGCATCGCTCCTACCCACGAATTCAACAAATACCCGAAAATGACAACCCTGAGAATGGAGACGCCCTGATGAGCGAGGCGCTAAGACAACCCCCGACTACAAGAGAGAGTAAATAATGACATCAATCATCCTCCGACCAATAGCAGCCAAACTACTGATGATGTCAGTCGGCATGACATCACGCAACGGCAGGCCAATGGGAACACTGGAATGAATGACATTCCCAGGCTGCGAAGATCTGTCAGGATCGAGCTTATATATATAAATTTGGCTTGAAGTTCGCCGACTGCAACCAGTCAAAATTATATCCATGACCCCCGCTGAAGCCTGTGTATAAATTCGGAAGGACCTATGCAACCTGCCAGTCCTCTACAATCTCCGCTAGAGAATGACAGAAGAGTCTGTCGAAACGTCATATAACAACTATGTCATAATATTCTAACTGTATAGAATATATAAGAAAGCAGAATCCAGATTTTTACTTTTCCCCCATGAAATGATAAATA